>NW_012320632.1:0-1696 GCF_000151885.1 Dipodomys ordii
TGAAAAGCAGAAGAAGGAGAAATTGAAACAGAAGATGCAGAAGAAGAAGCAGAAGCAGTAGTAGAAGCAGAAGAAGGAGAAGCAGAAGGAGAAGCATAAAGAGAAACAGAAGGAGAAGCAGGAGAAGCAGAAGCAGGAGAAGCAGAATCAGAAGAAATAGAAGAAGGAGAAGAAGCAGAAGCAGAAAGAGAAGCAGAAACAGAAGGAGAAGCAAAAATAGAAGCAGAAGAAGCCGAAGAAGCAAAAGCAGAACCTAAAGCAGAAGGAGAAGCAGGAGAAGCAGAAGAAGCAGAATCTGGAGAAGAAGAAGGAGAACCAGAAGGAGAAGCAGAAGCAGAAAGAGAAGCAAAAGCAGAAGGAGAAGCAGAAGAAGAAGAAGGAGAAGGAGAAAGAGAAGGATTAGGAGTAGGAGAAACAGAAGGATAAGCAGAAGCAGAAAGAGAAGCAGAAGGAGAAGCAGGAGAAGCAGAAGCAGGAGAAGCAGAAGCAGAATGAAAAGCAGAAGAAGGAGAAATTGAAACAGAAGAAGATGCAGAAGGAGAAGCAGAAGCAGAAGTAGAAACAGAAGAAGGAGAAGCAGAAGGAGAAGCATAAGGAGAAACAGAAGGAGAAGCAGGAGAAGAAGAAGCAGGAGAAGCAGAATCAAAAGAAATAGAAGAAGGATAAGAAGCAGAAGCAGAAAGAGAAGCAGAAAACAGAAGGAGAAGCAGAAATAGAAGCAGAAGGAGCAGAAGCAGAACCTGAAGCAGAAGGAGAAGCAGAAGAAGCAGAATCTGGAGAAGAAGGAGAACCAGAAGGAGAAGCAGAAGCAGAAAGAGAAGCACAAGCAGAAGGAGAAGCAGAAAGAGAAGCAGAAGAAACAGAAGAAGCAGAAGCAGAAGCAGTAGCAGAAGAAGCTGAAGACGCAGAAGCAGATAGAGAAGCAGAAGGAATAGCAGAATAACGACAAGGAGAAACAGAAGGAGAAGAAGAATGAGAAGCAGAAGGAGAAGCAGGAAAAACAGAAGAAGCAGAAACAGAGGGAGAAGCAGAAGAAGGAGAAGCAGATGCTTAAGAAGAAGCAGAAGGAAAAGCACAAGCAGAAAGAGATGCAGAAGGAGTAGCAGGAGAAGCAGAAGAAGCAGAAGCAGAAGGAGAAGAAGAAGGAGAAGAAGCAGAATCAGAAAAGGAGAAGGAGAAGTAGAAAGAGAAGCCGACGAAGAGAAGCAGAACGAGAAGCAGGAGAAGCAGAAGAAGCAGAGCGGGAGAAGCAGAAGAAGAAACAGAAGAAATAGAAGGAGCAGAAGCAGAAGGAGGAGCAGAAGCAGAAGGAGAAGCAGAAAGAGAAGCAGGAAAAGCAGAAGAAGCAGCAGCAGAAGAAACAGGAGAAGGACAAGAAGCAGAAGCAGAAGGAGAAACAGAAAGAGAAGCACTAGAAGCAGATGACGCAGGAAAAGCAGAAGCAGCAGAAAGAGAAGAAGAAGAAGAAGAAAAAGAAGAAGAAGAAGAAGAAGAAGAAGAAGAAGAAGAAGAAGAAGAAGAAGAAGAAGAAGAAGAAGAAGAAGAAGAAGAAGAAAAAGGAGAAGGAGAAGCAGTAGAAGCAGAAGAAGCAGAAGCAGGAGAAGCAGAAGCAGAAGAAAAAGAATAAGCATAAGAAGCAGAATCAGAGGGAGAAGCAGAAGAAGGAGAAGCAGAAGCAGAAGAAGCAGCAGAAGGA
>NW_012320633.1:0-1696 GCF_000151885.1 Dipodomys ordii
ACTTCTACTTCTCCTGTTTCTGCATCTCCTGCTTCTCCTTCTGCTGCTGTTTCTGCTTCTCCTGCAACTTTTCCTTCTCCTGATCCTTCTTCTGCTTCTCCTTCTGCTTCTCCTTCTGTTTCTCCTTCCCCTTCTAGTTCTTCTGCTTTTCCTTTCGCTTCTCCTTCTGATTCAGAATCTTCTGCTTCATCTGCTACTGCCTCGGCTTCTTCTGCTTCTCCTTCTGCTTGTCCTTCTGCTTTTGCTTCTCTTTCTGCATCTGCTTCTCCTTCTCCTTCTCCAGATTCTGCTTCTTCTGCTTCTCCTGCTTCTCCTTCTGCTTCAAGTCCTGCTTCTGCTTCTTTGGCTTCTTTTGCTTCTGCTTCTCCTGCTGCTGCATCTTTTGCTTCTCCTGCTTCTCTTTCTGCTTTTCCTTCTGTTTCTGCTTCTTTTTCTGCTTCTGCTTCTTCTCCTTCTTCTGTTTCTTCTGCTTTTGCTTCTCCTGCTTCCGCATCTCCTTCTTCTCATTCTGCATATCTTTCTGCTTCTCCTGCTCCTGCTTCTCCTTCTGCTTCTCCTTCTGCTTCTGCTTCAATTTCTCCTTATGCTTCTCATTCTGCTTCTGCGTCATCTGTTTCTTCTGCTTCTCCTGCTTCTGCTTCTCCTGCTTCTCCTAATTCTCGTGCTGCTTCTCCTTCTGCGTCTCTTTCTGCTTCTGCTTATCCTTTTGCTTCTCCTACTCCTAATCCTTCTCTTTCGCCTTCTCCTTCTTCTTCTTCTTCTGCTTCTCCTGGTGCTTCAGCTTCTGCTTATTCTACTATTTCTGTTTCTTCTGCTTCTGCTTCAGATTGTGCTTCTTCTCTTTCTCCTCCTGCTTCAGATTCTGCTTCTGCTTCTTCGGCTTCTCCTGTTTCTTCTGCTTCTGCTTCTCCTGCTTCTCTTTCTGCTTCTCCTTCTGCTTCTGCTTCTCCTTCTGCTTCTGCTCTTCTCCTTCTTCTGTTTCTTTTGCTTCTGTTTCTTCTGCTTCTTCTTCTTCTGTTTCTTCTGACTCTACTTCTGCTTCTCCTTCTTCTCCTCTTTCTGCTTCTTCTTCTGCTTCTTCTGATTCTCCTGTTTTTCCTTCTTGTTCTCCTTCTGTTTCTGCTTCTCTTTCTGCTTCTGCTTCTCCTTCTGCTGCTCCTTCTCCTTCTTCTGCTTCTCCCACTGCTTCTGCTTCTGCTTCTTTTGCTAATTCTTTTTCTTCTGTTTCTGCTTTTCCTGCTTCTGCTTCTTCTGCTTCTACTGCTTCTCCTTATGCTTCTCCTTATGCTGATGCTTCTTCTTCTTCTTCGTCTTCTTCTTCGTCTTCTTCTTCTTCTTCTTCTTCTTCTTCTTCTTCTTCTTCTTCTTCTTCTTCTTCTTCTTCTTCTTCTTCTTCTTCTTCTTCTTCTTCTTCTTCTTCTTCTTCTTCCCCTTCTCTTTCTTCTGCTTATGATTTTCCTGCTTCTTCTGCTTCTACTGCTTCTCTTTCTGCTTCTCATTCTGCTTCTGCTTCTCCTAATGCTTCTCCTATTGCTTCTGCTGCCCTTCCTTCTCCTTCTTCTTCTCCTACTTCTGCTTCTCCTTCTGCTTCTGCTTCTTCTGCTTCTCCTGCTTCTCCTTCTGCATCTGCTGCTGCTTCTGCTTCTCCTTCTGCTGCTTCTTCTGCTTCTGCTTCTCCTTCTTCTGCTTCTTCTGA
>NW_012320634.1:0-1696 GCF_000151885.1 Dipodomys ordii
TATCCACGCTGTGTCCCGCTTGGTCCCGCTGTGTCCTCGCTGTGTTCCCCGCAGTGTCCCGCTGTTTACTCCTCTGTGTCCCCCGCTGTGTCCCGCTGTGTCCCGCTGTGTACTGCTGTGTCCCCCGCTGAGTCCCGCTGTGTCCCTGTTGTGTCCCAATGTGTCCTCGCTGTGTCCCGCGCTGGGTCCCGCTGTGTCCCCCCAGTGTCCCCCGCTGTGTCCCGCTGTGTCCGGCTGTGTCCCCCGCTGTGTCCCCTGCTGTGTCCCCCGCAATGTCAGCGCTGTGTCCCGCTGTGTCCTCGCTGTGTCCCGCTGTGTCTCGCTGTGCCCCCACTGTGTCCCCTTGTGTTCACAGCTGTGTCCCGCTGTGTCCCGCTGTGTCTTCGCTGTGTCCCCCGCTGTGTCCTGCTGTGTTCCCGCTGTGTCCCAAGCTGTATCGACGCTGTGTACCGCTGGGTCCCGCTGGGTCCTCGCTTTGTTCCCCGCTGTGTCCCGCTGTGTCCCCCACTGTGTCCCCCGCTGTGTCCCTATTTGTCCCACGCTTTGTCCCCCTGTGTCCCCGAAGTTTCCCCGCTGTGTCCCGCTGTTTCCCACTGTGTTCTGTGGTGTCCCGCTTTGTCCCCCGCTGTGTCCCCCGGTGAGTCGCCGCTGTGTCCCCGCTTTGTCCCGCTGAGTCCTCCATGTGTCCCCCTCTGTGTCCCGCTGTTTCCCCCGGTGTGTCACGCTGCGTCCACTGCTGGGACCCGGCTGTGTCCCGCTGTGTCCCGCTGTGTCCCGCTGTGACGTCACTGTGTCCCACTCTGTGTTCCGCTGTGTCCTCGCTTTGTCCCCCGCTGTGTCCCGCTGTGTCCCCTGCTGTGCCCTGCAGTGTCCCGCTCTGTCCCGCTGTGTCCTCGCTTTGTCACGCTGTGTCCCGCTGTGCCCCCACTGTTTCCCCTGCTGTGTCCGGCTGTGTCCCCCTCTGTGTCCCGCTCTGTCCCCCTTGTGTCCCGCTGTGTCCCCCGCTGTGTCCCACTGTGTCCCCGCTGTGTCACTGCTGTTTCCTGCTGTTTCCCGCTGTGTTCCGTGGTGTCCCTCTTTGTCTCCCGCTGTGTCCCCCGCTGTGTCCCGCTGTGTCCGACTGTGTCCCGCTCTGTCCCCGCTGTGTCCCGCTGTGTCCCGCTGTGTCCCCGCTGTGTGCCCGCTGTGTCCCGCTATGTCCCCCTCTTTGTCCTGCTGTGTCCCCGCAGTGTCCCGCTGTGTCCCACTGTGTCCCACTGTGTCCCGTGGTGTCCCTCTTTGTCCCCCGCTGTGTCCACCGCTGAGTCCCCTCTTTGTGGCCGCTGTGTCCTGCTGTGTCCTCGCTATGTCCCCCGCTGTCTCCCGCTTTGTCCCCCGCTGTGTCCCCGCTGTGTCACGCTATGTCCTCGCTGTTTGCCCCGCTGTGTTCTGCTGTGTCCCCACTATGTCCCCAGCTGTGTCCCGCTGTGTCCCACTGTGTACCCCGCTGTGTCCCGCTATGTTCCCGCAGTGTCCCGCTGTGTCCCGCTGTGTCCTCGCTGTGTCCCTCGCTGTGTCCCGTTGTGTCCCCAGCTGTGTACCTCGCTGTGTCCCGCTGTGTCCACGCTGTATCGACGCTGGGTCCCACTGGGTCCCGCTGTGTCCTCCCTGTGTCCCCAGCTATGTCCCGCTGTGTCTGCCACTGTGTCCCGCTTGA
>NW_012320635.1:0-1696 GCF_000151885.1 Dipodomys ordii
TAATCAAGTGGTGGGACACAGTGGGATATCATTCGGGGTTCACATGCGTGGACTCAATGTGGGAACAGAGTTAGGGACTTAATGAGGCCTAGCGGGGACAAAGCTTGATCACTGCGGGGTACACAGAGGAACACATCTGGGACACAGCGTGGAAAACAGCGTGACACAGCAGGACACAGTGGGAAACAGCGGGGGACACAGCTGTAGGACACAGCGGCACACAACGGGGGACACAGCAAGGACACAGTGGGACACAGCGGGGGACACAGCAAGACATAGCGGGGGACACAGCGGGGGACACAGAGGGACACAACGGGACACAGCGGGGGACACAGCATTACACAGCGGGACACAGTGGGGACACAGCAGGGACACAGCGGGGGACACAGGGATGACACAGCGGGACCCAGCGGGAACCAGCGTCGATACAGCAGGGATACAGCGGGACACAGAGGGTAAAAAAGCGAGGACACAGCGGAACACAGCGGGGACACAGCCGTAGACACAGCGGGACATAGTGGCGGACACAGCGGGACACAGGGAGGTACACAGCTGTGAACACAGCGGGACACAGCACGACACAGTGGGACACAGCAGGCCCAAAGCTTGAGACACAGCGGGGTACAGAGCGGGAGACAGCGGGGGACACAGCGAGGACACAGCGGGACACAGCGCTGACACTGCGGGGGACACAGCGGTACACAGCGGGGAACACAGCGGGGGACACAGCGGGACACAGCGGGACACAGCGGGGGACACAGGAAGGACACAGAGGGACACAGCGGGGGACACAGCGAGGACACATTGGGACACAGCAGGGACACAGCGGGGACTCAGCGGGGGACACATCGGGATACAGCGGAGTACACAGAGAGGACACAGCGGGACACAGTGAGACACAGCGGGACACAGCGGGGGACACAGCGGGACACAGCGGTGTGCACAGCTGGGGACACAACGGGACACTAGGGGGACACAGCGAGGACACAGCGGGACACAGCGGGACACAGCGGGGACACTGCGGGAACATAGTGGGACACAGCGGCGACACAGATGGGACTCAGCGGGACAAAGCGGGGGACACAGCGGGACACAGCTAGGGACACAGCGGGGACAAAGCGGCAGACAGCCGGGGACACAGCGAGGACACAGCGGGACACAGCGGCGACACAGATGGGACTCAGCGGGACAAAGCGGGGGACACAGCGGGACACAGCGGGACACAGCGGGGGACACAGCGGGGGACAGCGGAGACAGAGAGGGGCCAAAGCGAGACACAAAGGTGACACAGCTGGACACAACAGAGTACACAACGGGACACAGCGGGCACACAGCAGGGACACAGCGGGACATAGCGGGACAAAGCGGAACACAGCGGGTGTCACAGCGGGACACAGCAGGGGACCCAGCGAGGACACAGCGGGACACAGCGGGAGACACAGCTGGGGACACAGCGGGACACAGCGGGGAACACATCGAGGACACAGCGGGACCCAGCAGGAGACAGCGTCGATACAGCAGGGACACAGCGGGACGCAGCTGGGGACACAGCGTGGGCACAGTGGGACACAGCGGAACACAGCGAGGGACAAAGCGGGAGACAGCGGGGGACACAGCGAGGACACAGGGGGACACAGCGGCGACACAGAGGGGACTCAGCGGGGGACACAGCGTTGGGACAAAGTGGGACACCAAG
>NW_012320636.1:0-1696 GCF_000151885.1 Dipodomys ordii
AGATCCTATACTACAACATCTTCCACATCGCATATCATTCTCATCTCATCCTCATCTTCATATTCATAACCTCCTCATCTAAAAATTTGCATCCACTTCTCCGGCTTCAGCGACTTCTACAAATACCTCTTTCAATTCTCATTATGCTTCTTCTTCTCCCGACTTCTGGCTTCTTATGCGTCTACTTCTTCTCCTTCTCCTTATCATACCTAGTACTTTATCTTATTATTCTTCTCCTTCGTCTCCATCTTATTCTTATTCTTCACCTTCTTCTTAATCTTCTCCTTCTCCTTCTTCTTCTTCATCTTCTTCTTCATCTTCTTCTTCTTCTTCTTCTTCTTCTTCTTCTTCTTCTTCTTCTTCTTCTTCTTCTTCTTCTTCTTCTCTTTCTTCTACTTCTACTGCTTCTCTTTCTACTTCTCATTCTGCTTCTGCTTCTCCTTCTGCTTCACCTATTGCTTCTGCTGCTCTTCCTTCTCCTTCTCCTACTTCTACTTCTCCTTCTGCTTCTACTTCTCCTTCTACTTCTCCTTATATTTCTCTTTCTCCTTCCCGTTCTTCTGCTTCTACTTCTGCTTTTGCTTCTGCTACTTATGCTTCTTCTGTTTCTTTTGCTTCTGCTTCATTTGCTTCTGCTTCTTAGCTTCTCCGGCTTCTGCTTCTTCTTCTTCTTCTCTTTCGGGTTCTCCTGCTTCTGCTTCTTGTGCTTCTCCTGCTTCTCTTTCTGCTACTCATTCTGCTTCTGCTTCTCCTTCTGCTTCTGCTTCTCCTCCTTCTCCTTCTCCTACTTCTGCTTCTCCTTCAGCTTCTGCTTCTTCTGCTTCTCCTGCTTCTCCTTGTGCTGGTGCTTGTTCTTGTGCTTCTTCTTCTGCTTCTCCTGCTTCTTTTGGTTCACCTTTTGCTTCTGCTTCTTCTGCTTTTCCTGCTTCTCCTTCGGCTTCTCCCTCTGCCTCTCCTTCTGCTTCTCCTTCTGTTTCTCCTTCTCCTTCTCGTTCTTCTGCTTTTCTTTCTGCTTCTCCTTCTGCTTCTACATCTTCTCCTTCTCCCTCTGTTCTGCTTCTCATGCTTCTTCTTTTTCTTCTGCTTCTGCTTCTCCTGCTTCTGCTTCTTCTGCTTCTCCTGCTTCTCTTTATTCTTCCCCTTCTGCTTCTCCTTCTGCTTCTTCCTCTTCTGCTTCTGCTTCTCCTGCTTCTCCTTCTCCTTTTGTTCCTTCTTCTTCTTCTTCTTCTTCTTCTTCTTCTTCTTCTTCTTCTTCTTCTTCTTCTTCTTCTTCTTCTTCTTCTTCTTCTTCTTCTTCTTCTTCTTTTTCTTCTTCTTCTTCTTCTTCTTCTTCTCCTTCTTCTTCTCCTTCTCCTTCTCCTTCTCCTTCTTATTTTTCTTCTTCTTCCACTTCTTCTTCTCCTTCTTCTTCTTCTTCTTCTTCTTCTTCTTCTTCTTCTTCTTCTTCTTCTTCTTCTTCTTCTTCTTCTTCTTCTTCTTCTTCTCTTTCTTCTGTTTCTGCTTTTCCTGCTTCTTCTGCTTCTACTGCTTCTCTTTCTGCTTCTCATTCTGCTTCTGCTTCTCCTTCTGCTTCTCCTTCTGCTTCTCCTATTGCTTCTGCTGCTCTTCCTTCCCCTTCTCCTATTTCTGCTTCTCCTTCTGCTTCTGCTTCTCCTTCTGCTTCTGCTTCTTCTGCTTCTCCTGCTTCTCCGTCTGA
>NW_012320637.1:0-1696 GCF_000151885.1 Dipodomys ordii
ACAGCGGGGGACAGCGGAGACAGAGAGGGGACACAGCGAGACGCAGCGTTGACACAGCCTGACACAAAGGAGTACACAGCGAGGACACAGAAGGGACAGAGCGGGACACAATGGGACACAGCGGGACACAGCGGGGGACACAGCGGGACACAGCTGGACTCAACGGAGTACACAGCGGGACACAGTGGGCACAAAGCGGGGGACACAGCGGGACACAGCGGGACACAGCAGGGGACACAGTGGGGGACACAGCGGGACACAGCAGTGAACACAGCGAGGAAACAGCGGGACAAAGAGAGACAAAGCGGGGGACACAGGGTGGACACAGCGGGACTCAGTGGGGGACACAGCAGTACACAGCGGGACACAGCGGGACACAGCGGGGGACACAGAGGGGTACAGAGCGGTACACAGCGAGGACACAGCGGGAAACAGCGGGACACAGCGTTGATACAGCGGGGACACAGCGGGACACAACAGGGTACACAGCTGGGGACACAACGGCACACAGGGGGGGACACATCGAGGAAACAGCGAAACACAAGGGGGGACACAGCAAGGACACAGCGGGACACAGCGGGGGACACAGCGAGGAAACAGCGGGACACAGCGGGACACAGCTAGGGACAAAGTGGGGGACAGCGGGGGACACAGCAAAGTCACAGCAGGACACCATGGGACACAGTGTGACACAGCGGGACACAGCGGGGGACCCATCGAGGACACAGCGGGATATATTGGGGGACACAGAGAGGACACAGCGGGGGACACAGCGGGGGATACAGCGGGACACAGCGGGGAACACTGCGAGGACACAGCGGGACCCAGCGGGACACAGCGTCGATACAGCAGGGACACAGCGTTACACAGCGTGGTACACAGCTGTGGACACAACGGGACACAGTGGGGGCACAGCGGGACACAGTTGGACACAGCGGGGAGAAAGCGTGAGACACAGCGGGGGACAGAGCGGGAGACAGAGGGGGACACAGCGAGGACACAACGGGACACAGCGGTGACAAAGCGGGGGACACAGAGGGACACAGCGGGGGACACAGAGGGGGAGACCGCAGGACACAGCGGGACACAGTGGGGGACACAGTTGGGACACAGTGGGACACAGCGGGGGACACAGCGAGGACACATTGGGACACAGCGGGGACACAGCGGGACTCAGCAGGCGACACAGCGGGACTCAGCAGGCGACACAGCAGTACACAGCGGGACAATGCGGGACACAGCAGGGGACACAGAGGGGTACACAGCGGGACACAGCGGGGAACACAGCGAGGACACAGCGGGACCCAGCGGGACACAGCGTCGATACAGCGGGTACACAGCATTACACAGCGTGTTACACAGCTGTGGACACCACGGGACACAGTGGGGACACAGCGGGACCCAGCGGGACACAGTGGGACAAAGCAAGGACAAATCGTGAGACACAGCGCGGGACAGAGCGGGAGACAGCGGGGGACACAGCGACGACACAGCAGGGCAAAGCGGGACACAGCAGGGACAGAGCGGGACACAGCGGGACACAGCGGGACACAGCGGGGGACACAGCGGGACACAGCGGGGGACACAGCGGGACACAGCGGGACAAAGCGGGGGACACAGCGGTGAAACAGCTGGACACAACGGAGTACATAGCGGGACACAGCGCGCACACAGGGGGACACAGCGGGACACAGCG
>NW_012320638.1:0-1696 GCF_000151885.1 Dipodomys ordii
CGCTGTGTCCCCGTTTTGTCCCGCTGTGTCTCCCGCTGTGTCCTAGCTATGTCCTTGCTGTGTCCCCGCTGTGTCACGCTGTGTCTGCTGTGTCCCGTTGTGTCTTGCTGTAAACCATGCTGAGTCCCCCAAGTGTCCCCGCTGTGTCATGCTGTGTCGTCGCTCTGTCCTCCGCTGTGTCCCGCTGTGTCCTCTGCTGTGTCCCGCTGTATCCCGCTGTGACCCCGCTGAGTCCCCGCTGTGTCCCCGCTGTGTCCCCCGCTGTCTTCCACTCTGTCCCCCGCTGTGTTTCAGGCTTTGTCTCTGCTGTGTCCCACTGTGACACGCTGTGTCCCGCTGTGCCCACACTGTGTCCCGTTGTATCCACAGCTGTGTACCACGCTGTGTAACGCTGTGTCCCCACTGTATCTACGCTGTTCCTCGCTGTGTCCTGCTGTGTCCCCCGCTGTGTCCCCCGCTGTGTCCTCGCTGTGTCCCCTGCTGTGTCCCGCTGTGTCCTCACTGGGTCCCCCGCTGGGTCCCGCTGGGTCCCCCGCTGTGTCCCACTGGGTCCCGCTGTGTCCCGCTCTGTCCCTGCTGTGTCCCGCTGTGTCCCCCTGTGTGCGTGCTGTGTCCCGCTATGTACTCCGTTGTGTCCAGCTGTTTCAACGCTGTGTCCCCTGCTTTGTCCCGCTTTGTCCCGCTGTGTCCTCGCTGCGTCCCCCGCTGTGTCCCGCTGTGTCCCCCGCTGTGTCCCGCTGTGTCCTGCTGTGTCCCGCTCTGTCCCTGCTGTGTCCCGCTGTGCCCTGCTGTGTCGTCGCTGTGTCCCCCGCTGTATCCCGCTCTGTCCCTCGCTGTGTCTCACGATTTGTCCTTGCTTTGTCCCACTGTGTCCCGCTGTGTCCCGCTGTGCCCCCACTGTGTCCCCTTGTGTCCACAGATGTGTACCACACTGTGTAACGCTGTATCCCCGCTGTATCGACGCTGTGTCCCGCTGGGGCTCGCTGTGTCCTCGCTGTGTTCCCTGCTGTGTCCCGCAGTGTCCCCCTCTGTGTCCTGCTGTGTCCCCCACTGTGTCCCGCTGTGTCCTCGCTGTGTCCTGCTCTGTCTCCCCCTTGTCCCCGCTGTGTCCCGCTGTGTCCCGTGGTGTCCCGCTTTGTCCCCCGCTGTGTCCCCTGCTGAGTTCCCGCTGTGTGCCCGCCTTGTCCCGCTCTGTCCTCCCTGTGTCCCCCGCTGTGTCCTGCTGTTTCCCTTGCTGTGTCCCGCTGTGTCTACTGCTTTGTTCCTGCTGTGTCCCTCTGTGTCCCGCTGTGTCCACCTGTGTCCTCACTGTGTCCCACGCTGTGTTCCGCTGAGTCCTTGCTGTGTCCCCCGATGTGCCCCGTTGTGTCCCCAGCTGTGTACCCCGCTGTGGCCCACTGTGTCCCCGCTGTATCGACGCTGTGTCCCGCTGTGTCCCACTGTGTCCTCGCTGTGTCCCCCGCTGTCTCCCGCTCTGTCCCCCGCTGTGTCTCACGCTTTGTCCCAGCTGTGTCCCACTGTGTTCCGCTGTTTCCCGCTGTGCCCCCACTGTGTCCCGTTGTGTCCACAGCTGTGTACCACGCTGTGTAACGATGTGTCCCCGCTGTATCAACGCTGTGTCCCGCTGGGTCCCGCTGTGTCCTCGATGTGTTCCCCGCTAAAGTCCCGCATTGTCCCCCTCTGTGTCCCCCGCTGT
>NW_012320639.1:0-1696 GCF_000151885.1 Dipodomys ordii
GCAGCAATGCAAACTGCGTACCTGATCAAACTTTACGGGTGTACAAGAAACCGTGGGGGATTTACTAGGAGATGTTCACCCGGAAGAGCCCGAGGCCTGCCGGCAGCAAGATTCCGGAATTCTTCTAAGAAGCCTTGAAAGCAATGAAACGCTCTATGTTGCAATAACTCAGAACCTCATTCTGAGTGTTCCCGGCAGAGGTCATTCGGCTGAACACAACCGTGGACTAATTAGAGCTAGATATAACCAGTGCCTCCCATAGTGCTGGATGGACAGTGGTCGCATGCCAAACAACTGAGCTCTAGTTCTCCAAACTTTCACAGAGTGCTATAAGTAGTGGTTCACCTTACTGCTTCGGTTGAGTAGAGTGTAGCCGTCAAAGCTGGAATCAGTAGCTCTCAGGTGAGAAGAACTGGAAACAGATATACCCAGTCTGCTGGCAATGTCCTACGGGGACCAGCCTATCTGGCTGCCACGCCTGAATGTTTGCAACCGCGGCAGAGCTATGCAGGCGCAATTGTGCAGCAATGCAAACTGCGTATCCTAGCCAAACTTCACGGGTGTACAAGAAACTACGGGGGATTTACAAGGAGATGTTCACCCGGAACAGCCGGAGGCCTGCTGGCAGCAAGATTCCGGAATTCTTCCTAAGAAGCCTTGAAAGCAGTGAAACGCTCCTATGTAGCAATAACTCAGAACCTCATTCTGAGTGTTCCTGGCAGAGGTCATTCGGCTGAACACAACCGTGGAGACAGCGGGGTCACAGCAGGGATACAGCGGGACACAGTGGGGAACACAGTGGGACACATGCGGGGACACATCCGGACACAGCGAGGGACACAGCGGGGGAGACTGCGCGACACAGCGGGACACAGCGGGGCACAGCGGGACACAGCGGGGGACAGAGCGAGGACACATCGGTATACAGCGGGAAACAGCGGTGACACAGTGACTACACAGCGGGGGACCCAGCGAGAACATAGCGGGACACAGTTCGACATAGCAGGGACACACCGGGACACAGCGGGGACGCAGTGGGGGACACATCCTCACACAGCGGGGGACACAGCGGCGGATACAGAGGGACACACCGGGACACAGCGGGACACAGAGGGACACAGCGGGGACACAGTGGGGTACACAGCGGGACACAGTGGAGACAAAACGGGACACAGTGTTGGATACAGTGGGGCAAACAGCGGGATACAGAGAGGGACACAGTGGGGACAAAGCGGGGACACAGGGGGGGACACTTTGGGAAACAGCGGGACACAGTGGGACACAGTGGGGGACACAGCGGGGCGCAGCGGGACACAGCGTGGGAAACAGCGGGACATAGCGGAGGACAGAGCGGGGGACACAGCGGGACACAGTGGGGCATAGCGTAGGACACAGCTGGACCCAGCGGGGGACACAGCGGGGGACACAGTGGGGGACACAGCGGGATACAGCGGGGGACAGAGCGAGGAAACATCGGGACACTTCGGGACACAGCGGGGACACAGCGGGGGACATAGCGAGGACACAGCGGGACACAGCGGGACACAGCGGGGACACAGGGTGACACAGCAGGACACAGCGGGGGAAACAGTGGGACACAGCGTGGGACACAGCAGGGGACACAGTGGGACACAGCGAGGACAAAGCTGGACACAGCGGGGACACAGCAAGGACACAGCGGGACACAGCGGACTCA
>NW_012320640.1:0-1695 GCF_000151885.1 Dipodomys ordii
TTCTCCTGCTTCTCCTTATGCTTTTCCATCTTTTTCTGCTTCTCCTTCAGCTTCTGCTTCTTGTCCTTCTCCTGTATCTTCTGCTTATGCTTCTCCTGTTTCTGCTTCTCCTGCTTCTCCTTCTGCTGCTCTTTCAGCTTCTCCTGCTGCTTTTCCTTCTCCTGCTCCTCCTTCTGCTTCTCTTTCTGCTTCTCCTTCTGTTTCTCCTTCTCCTTCTCCTTCTCGTACTTCTGCTTTTCCTTCTGCTTCTCCTTCAGCTTCAGCATCTTCAGCTGCTTCTGCTACTGCGTCTGCTTCTTCTGTTTCTTCTACTTCTCCTTATGCTTCTCCATCTGCTTTTGCTTCTCTTTCTGCTTGTCCATCTCCTTCATCTGCTCCTGCTTCTGCTTCTCATTCTGCTTCTGCTTCTGCTTCAATTTCTCCTTCTGCTTCTCATTCTGCTTCTGCGTCTTCTGTTTCTTCTGCTTCACCAACTTCTCCTACTTCTCGTGCAGCTTCTCCTTCTGCGTCTCTTTCTGATACTGCTTATCCTTTTGCTTCTCCTACTCCTAATCCTTCTCTTTCGCCTTCTCCTTCTCCTTCTTCTGCTTCTCCTGCTTCTCCTTCTGCATCTTCATCTGCTTCTGCTTCAGCTGCTTCATCTGATTCTGCTTCTCCTTCTTCTGCTTCTCCCTCTGATTCTGCTTCTTATGCTTATTCATATTCATCTGCTTCTGCTTCTCCTGCATCTGCTTCTTCTGCTTCTACTGCTTCTCCTTCCCCTTCTTCTTCTCCTTCATCCTTCTTCTTCTTCTTCTTCTTCTTCTTCTTCTTCTTCTTCTTCTTCTTCTTCTTCTTCTTCTTCTTCTTCTTCTTCTTCTTCTTCTTCTTCTTCTTCTTCTTCTTCTACTTCTTCTTCTCTTTCTGCTGCTTCTGCTTTTCCTGCTTCTTCTTCTTCTACTGCTTCTCTTTCTGCTTCTCATTCTGCTTCTGCTTCTTCTTCTGCTTTTCCTATTGCTTCTGCGGCTCTTCCTTCTCCTTCTCCTACATCTCCTTCTACTTCTGCTTCTGCTTCTTCTGCTTCTCCTGCTTCTCCTTCTGCATCTTCTTCTGCTTCTGCTTCTCCTTCTGCTGCTTCTTCTGCTTCTGTTTCTCCTTCTGCTTCTCCTTCTGCTTCTTCTGCTTCTCCTTCTGCTTCTCCTTCTGTTTCTCCTTCTCGTTCTTCTGCTTTTACTTTTGCTTCTCCTTCTGCTTCTGCTGCAACTGCTACTGCTTCTGCTTCTTCTGTTTCTTCCGCTTCTCCTTCTCCTTTTGATTGTCTTTCTGCTTCTGCTTCTCCTTCAGCTTCTCATTCTGCTTCTACAGATTCTGCTTCTTCTGCTTCTCCTGCTTCTCCTTCTGCTTCAGGTTCTGCTTCTGCTTCTTCGGATTCTTATGCTTCTGGTTCTCCTGCTTCTGTTCTTCTGCTTCCCCTCCTTCTCTTTCTGCTTCTCCTTCTGTTTCTTCTTCTCCTTCTGCTTCTGTTTCAAGTCCTTCTCCTGTTTCTTCTGCTTCTGCTTCTCCTGCTTCTGCTACTGCTGCTTATCCAGCTGCTCATTCTGCTTCGCAGACTAGTTAGGTTCAACCGTTTGCTTCAGCTCATTAAATTTTAACAGTTACTTATCTTCGGATTGACGGATCTGTACGTATGATTCTCATGGTAATCATCAAGGTTCA
>NW_012320642.1:0-1695 GCF_000151885.1 Dipodomys ordii
CGGGAGAAGCAGAAGAAGTAGAATCAGAAGATGGAGATGGAGCAGATGCAGAAGGAGAAGCTGTAGCAGTAGGGGAAGCAGAAAGAGTAAGCAGGAATAGCACTAAAGCAGACGCAGGAGAAGCAGTAGAATATGAAGAAGCAGATGCAGAAGCAGAACCTGTAGCAGATGGAGAAGCAGGAGTAGCAGAAGAAGCAGAATCTGGAGAAGAAGATTGACAAGCTGATGGAGTAGCAGAAGCAGTAAGAGAATCAAAAGCAGAAGGAGAAGCAGAAGAAACAGAAGAAGCAGAAGCAGTAGCAGTTACAGCAGAAGCAGAAGCAGAAGCAGAAGGAAAAGCAGGAGAACGAGAAGGAGAAGGAGAAACAGAGGCAGAAGCAGAAGGAGAAGCAGAAGCAGAAGAAAGAGCATAAGGATAAGCACAAGCAGAAGGAGATGCAGAATGAGAAGCAGGAGAAGCAGAAGAAGCTGAAGATGAAGGAGAAGCAGAAGTAGGAGAAGGAGAAGGAGGAGAAGCAATAGCAGAAGGAGAAGCAGAAGCGGAATGAGAATCAGAAAGAGAATCAGGAGAAGCACAAGATGTTGAAGCAGGAGAAGCCGAAAGAGAAGAAGCAGAAGAAGCAGAAACAGAAGCAGAAGTAGATGCAGAAGCAGAAGGAGAAGCAGCAGAAGAAGTAGAACCAGAAATTCAGGCAGGAAAACAGAAGAAGCAGAAGCAGAAAGAGAAGCAAAAAGAGAAGCAGAAGGAGAAGTAGAAGAAGCAGCAGAAGGAGAAGCAGCAGAAGAAGCAGAAAAACAAGCAGGAGAAGCAGAAGCAGAAAGAGAAGTACAAGCTGAAAGAAGCAGAAGCAGAAGAAGAAGCAGTAGAAGCATAAGAAGCAGAAGCAGGAGAATCAGAAGCAGAAGAACGAGAAGCATAAGAAGCAGAAGCAGAAGCAGAGGGAGAAACAGAAGAAGGAGAAGGAGCAGCAGAAGGTGAAGCAGAAGGAGATGGAGAAGCAGAAAGAGTAGCAGAAACAGAAGGAGAAGAAGAAGGATTAGTTGGAGAATCAGAAGAAGCAGGAGCAGAAAGAGAAGCAGAAGAAGGAGAAGGAGAAGCAGAAGCAGAGGAAAGGAAGGAGAAGCAGAAGAAGCAGAAGCGGGAGAAGCAGAAGAAGAAGAAGAAGAAACAGAAGAAGGAGAAGGAGCAGAAGGAGAAGCAGAAGGAGAAGCTGAAAGAGAAGCAGAAGAAGCAGTAGCAGGAGAAGCAGAATAAGAAGAAACAGAAGAAGCTGAAGCAGCAGAAGCAGGACCTGAAGCAGAAGAAACAGAAGAAGCAGAAGAAGCAGTAGCAGAAGCAGAACGAGAAGCAGAAGAAGAAGAAGGAGAAGGAGAAAGAGAAGGATTAGGAGTAGGAAGAGCAGAAGGAGAATCAGAAGCAGAACGAGAAGCAGAATGAGCAGCAGAAGGAGAAGCAGAAGGAGAAGCAGAAGGAGAAGCAGAAGAAGGAGAAGCAGAAGCAGAAGAAGATGCAGAAGGAGAAGCAGAAGCAGAAGAAGATGCAGAAGGAGAAGCAGAAGAAGCAAAAGCAGAAGTAGAATCAGAAGAAACAGAAGAAGAAGAAGCAGAAGAAACAGAAGCAAAAGAAACAGAAGAAGGAGAAGAGCAGAAGCAGAAGCAGAAGGAGAAGCAGAAGCAGAAGGAGAAGCAGATATG
>NW_012320643.1:0-1695 GCF_000151885.1 Dipodomys ordii
GAAGAAAAAGGAGGAGGAGGAGGAGGAGGAGAAGGAGAAGCATAAGGAGAAGCAGTAGAAGCAGAAGAAGCAGAAGCAGGAGAAGCAGAAGCAGAAGAAAAAGAATAAGCAAAAGAAGCAGAATCAGAGGGAGAAGCAGAAGAAAGAGGAGCAGAAGGAGAAGGAGAAGCAGAAGGAGAAGCAGAAGAAGGAGAAGCAGAAGAAGCAGCAGAAGGAGAAGCAGAAGCAGAAGAAGATGCAGAAGGAGAAGCAGGAGAAGCAGAAGAAGCAGAAGCAGAAGGAGAAACAGAAGTAGGAGTAGGAGACGGAGAAGGAAGGGCAGCAGAAGCAATAGGAGAAGCAGAAGGAGAAGCAGAAGCAGAATGAGAAGCAAAAAGAGAAGCAGTAGAAGCAGAAAAACCAGGAGAAGCAGAAGAAAGAGAAGAAGAAGAAGAAGAAGAAGAAGAAGAAGAAGAAGAAGAAGAAGAAGAAGAAGAAGAAGAAGAAGAAGAAGAAGAAGAAGAAGAAGAAGAAGCATAAGGAGAAGCATAAGGAGAAGCATAAGGAGAAGCATAAGGAGAAGCAGTACATGCAGGAGAATCATAAGAAATAGAATAAGCAAAAGAAGCAGAAGCAGAAGCAGTGGGAGAAGCAGAAGAAGGAGAAGGAGCAGCAGAAGGAGAAGCAGAAGCAGAAAGAGAAGCAGAAACAGAATGAGAACAAAAGGAAAAGCAGGTGAATCAGAAGAAGCAAAAGTAGAAACAGAAAGAGAAGTAGAAGAAGTTGAAGCAGAAGTTGATTCAGAAGAAACAGAAGAAGAAGAAGAAGAAGAAGAAACATAAGAAACAGAAGAAGGAGAAGAGCAGAAGCAGAATCAGAAGGAAGGAAAAGCAGAAGCAGAAGGAGAAGCAGTAAGAGAAGCAGGAGAAGCTGAACAAGCAGGAGAAGCAGTAGCAGAAGAAACAGGAGATGCCGAAGAAGCAGAAGCAGAATCTGAAGCAGAAGGAGAAACAGAAGAAGCACAATCTGAAGCAGAAGCAGAAGAAACAGTAAGAGTAGAATAAGCAGGACAAGAAGCACCAGGAGAAGCAGAAGAAGAAGAAGGAGAAGGTGAAAGAGAAGGATTAGGAGTAGGAGAAGCAAAAGGATAAGCAGAAGCAGAAAGAGACGCAGAAGGAGAAGCAGCACGAGAAGTAGGAGTAGCAGGAAAAGAAGAAGCAGGAGAAGCAGAAGAAACAGAAGGCGCAGAAGCAGAATGAGAAGCAGAAGGAGAAATTGAAGCAGAAGCAGAAGGAGAAGCAGAAGCAGAAGCAGAAGCAGAAGAAGGAGAAGGACAAGGAGAAGGAGAAAGAGAAGCAGAAAGAGAAGCAGAACGAGAAGCAGGAGAAGCAGAAGCTGGAGAAGCCGAAGCAGAAGAAACAGAAGAAGGGGAAGAAGCAGAAGCAGAAGGAGAAGCAGAAACAGAAGGAAAAGCAGAAAGAGAAGCAGGAGAAGCAGAAGAAGCAGCAGCAGGAGAAGCAGAAGCAGAAGAAGCCGAAAAAGCAAAAGCAGAACCTGAAGCAGAAGGAGAAGCAGGAGAAGCAGAAAAAGCAGAATCTGGAGAAGCAGAAGGAGAAGCAGAAGCAGAAAGAGAAGCAAAAGCAGAAGGAGAAGCAGAAGAAACAGAAGAAGCAGAGGCAGTAACAGAAGAAGCAGAAGATTCAGAAGCAGAAGGAG
>NW_012320645.1:0-1695 GCF_000151885.1 Dipodomys ordii
ATAAGTGCACAGACCCGGTGTCTCTAAACGGGAGACGAGCCGGGGACAGGGAGTCTAGATAGCTTGAGTCGGGCACATAGAGCCTGCATATCAAAGTCAACAGACCAAAGCAACATATCCACTCCCCCCCGGCCCCCCCGCCTTCGGGCTTCCCTGGAGTCCTGCTCCTAATTATCTCTTTAATATCTCTTTATCTTCCAGCCCCTGCTTCCTGACCGGATGGTGATATCTGAAGCACTCAGCGGCAACCAGACAGCCAGAGGGGAACGCGAGCCATCCATGCAGGTGGCGTAACCGTCCATCCTCACCCCCCCCCGCAGGCGATGACTCGACCACGACCACGACCTCCGACCCCCCCCCCGCACCAAAATACACAACCCTACCCTCGGAACAAAATAAAACAAATTTGCTTGAATCTCACGCTGCCTTTTGTTTGTAATTGACGCAATAGGCGAAGGGGAGGGATCTCATTTCTGGTGCCTGACGGGGGGGAGGGGGGAGGGGGCGGGGGAATTGGAGAGGAGAGAAGAGGGGGCAGAGGGCATCTCAGTGTATCTGTGTGTGTGCGTGCGTGCATATTTGAGGAAACTCAAAGATCGGACGCGACAGAGCATGTATGTAGTCCAGCCGGAACATTTCACCACGTCTCTGTCTCTTGTCTCTCTGTTTCTGTTTCTCTATTTCTCTCTCTGTGTCTCTCTTTGTCTCTGTCTGTCTGTCTGTCTGTCTGTCTGTCTGTCTCCCTCTCTCTCTCTCTCTCTCTCTCGTTTGAATTCTCTCTCCCGCCCGCCCGCCCGCCCGCACTCCCTTCCTCATTTTCCTCTCGACTTGCCAGTCAATCCTGGGGCCTGAGCTACTGTACTGGCGCTCCAACACACAACGGTCCCACTCCGAGCCTGCCTGCCTGCCTGCCTGCCTATGCATGGGCCCCATACTCCAACGAGGCACATCATCATCCCCACCCCACCCCTTCTCTGAAAAGAAGGCATTCTCTCTCGGGGCCAGCCAGCCTGGGCCGATTTTCTCAGTCAGTCAGTGCGTGGTTTGTTTGTTCTTTAATTCCCCCAGGCATTTCAAGAGACGCAACTGCCCCTCCCCGTCGTCATGGCTACGACAGAGGAAAAGCCAATGATGATAATAATGAATCATAACAACCTATATGTATGTGTATGTCAGAACTCTCACTCCCCACTGCCGGGTAGGTGAGGACTGACTGACTGAGTGAGTGACTCACCCGACCCGTGTTTTGCCCCTCCCGCCGCCCCATCCACCTTGTCGACGCCGAACGCGCGCCATCTAGTGGTGTTTTTGTGAATTGCAGTTTTCTCTCATGAAATGCATGGGGGAAAAAAAAGAACAAACAAACCACGCACAGACTGACTGAGAAAACCGGCCCAGGCTGGCTGGCCCCGAGAGAGACTGCCTTCTTTTCAGAGAAGGGGTGGGGTGGGGATGATGATGTGCCTCGTTGGAGTATGGGGCCCATGCATAGGCAGGCAGGCAGGCAGGCAGGCTTGGAGTGGGACCGTTGTGTGTTGGAGTGCCAGTACAGTAGCTCAAGCCCCAGGATTGACTGGCAAGTCGAGAGGAAATGTAGGGAGGGAGTGCGGGTGGGCGGGCGGGCGGGAGAGACAATTCAAACAAGAGAGAGAGAGAGAGAGAGAGACAGACAGAGACAGACAGACAGACAGATGA
>NW_012320646.1:0-1695 GCF_000151885.1 Dipodomys ordii
TGCTGTGTCCCCGCTGTGTCCCACTGTATCCCGCTGTGTCTCCCGCTGAGTCCCGCTGTGTTCCCTCTGTGTCCCGCTGTGTCCTCGCTGTGTCCCCCCTGTGTCCCGCTTTGTACCCACTGTGTCTCCCGCAGTGTCCCGCATAGTCCTCCCTGTGTCCCCGGCTGTGTCCCGTTGTGTCCCCAGTTGTGTACCCTGCTGTGTCCCGCTGTGTCCCCGCTGTTTGGACGCTGTGTCCCGCTGGGTGCCGCGGTGTCCTCGCTGTGTTCCCTGCTGTGTCCCCCCCTGTGTCCCGCTGTGTCCCGCTGTGTACTGCTGTGTCCCCCGTGTGTCCCTCTGTGTACCCTGCTCTGTCCAGCTGTGTCCCCGCTGTGTCCCGCTGTGTCCCCAGCTCTGGCCCCAGCAGTGTACCGCTGTGTCTCCCGCTGGGTCCCGCTGTGTCCTGCTGTGTCCCCGGCTGTGTCCCACTGTGTCTCCAAAGTGTCCCCGCTGTGTCCCCCTGTGTCCCGTTGTGTCCCGCTTTGTCCACCACTGTGTCCCCCGCTGACTCTCGCTGTGTCCCTGCTGTGTCCCAATGTGTCCTCGCTGTGTCCCCCGCTATGTCCCGCTTTGTCAACCTGTGTCCCCCGCTGTGTCCCGCTGTGTCTTCGCTGTGTCTGCCTCTGTCTCCCTCTCTGTCGCCTGCTCTGTCCCCCGCTGTGTCTCACGCTTTCTCCCTGCTGTGTCCCGATGTGTCCCACTGTGTCCCCCACTGTGTTCCATTGTGTCCCCAGCTGTGTACCCCGCTGTGTAACGCTTTGTCCCCACTGTATTGACGCTGTGTCCCGCTGGGTCCCGCTGTGTCCTCGCTGTGTTCCCCGTTGTGTCCCGCTGTGTCCCCGGCTGTGTCCCCCGCTGTGTCCCGCTGTGTCCCCGGCTGTGTCCCCCCGCTGTGTCCCTCTGTGTCCCCCCGCTATGTACCCGCTGTGTCCCGATGTGTACCCCGCTGTTTCCAGCTGTGTCACCGCTGTGTCCCTCTGTGTCCCTAGATCTGTCCCCCTCTGTGTCACGCTGTGTTCCCCTCTGTGTCCCGCTGTGTCCCGCTGTGTCCTCTCTGTGTCCCACGCTGTGCCCCACTGTGTCACCGCTGTGTCCCCCGCTGTGTCCCGCTGTGTCCCGCTGTGTACTGCTGTGTCCCCCGCTGAATCCCGCTGTGTCCCCGCTGTGTCCCAATGTGTCCTCGCTGTGTCCCACGCTGTGTCCCACTGTGTCCCCCTGTGTCCCCCGCTGTGTCCCGCTGTGTCCCTCTCTGTCCTCTGCTGTGTCCCTTGCTCTGTCTCACTGTGTCCCCCGCTGTGTCTCGCTGTGTCCCGCTGTGAACTGTTGTGTCCCCCGCTGAGTCCCGCTGTGTCCCCGCTGTGTCCCAATGTGTCCTCGCTGTGTCCCCCGCTGTGTCCCGCTGTGTCCCTCCTCTGTCCCCCACTGTGTCCCGCTGTGTCCCTCTGTGTCCGCTGCTGTATCCCCTGCTCTGTCCCACTGTGTCCCCCGCTGTGTCTCTGCTGTGTCCCCGCTGTGTCCCGCTATGTTCCTGCTGTGTCCCGCTGTGTCCTCGCTGTGTCCCCCGCTGTGTCCCGCTTTGTACCCCCTGTGTCTCCCGCAGTGTCCCGCAGTGTCCTCGCTTTGTCCCCAGCTGTGTCCCGTTGTGTCCCCTGCAGT
>NW_012320647.1:0-1695 GCF_000151885.1 Dipodomys ordii
TCAGTTGGAGATCAGAAGATGCAGAAGCAGAAAGAGAAGCAGAAGAAGGAGAAGGAGAAGCAGAAGGAGAAGGACAAGCAGGAGAAGCAGAAGAAGCAGAAGCGGGAGAAGCAGAAGAAGAAGAAGAAGAAGAAGAAGAAGAAGAAGAAGAAGAAGAAGAAGAAGAAGAAGAAGAAGAAGAAGAAGAAGAAGAAGAAGAAGAAGAAGAAGAAGAAGAAGAAGAAGAAGAAACAGAAGAAGGAGAAGGAGCAGAAGGAGAAGCAGAAGCAGAAGGAGAAGCAGAAAGAGAAGCAAAAGAAGCAGAAGAAGCAGTAGCAGGAGAAGGAGAAGCAGAAGAAACAGAAGAAGCCGAAGCATCAGAAGGAGAACTTGAAGCAGAAGGAGAAGCAGAAGCAGCAGAAGCTGGAAAAGCAGAAGCAGAAGAAACCGAACAAGCAGAAGAAGCAGAAGCTGAATGAGAAGCAGAAGAAGAAGGAGAAAGAGAAGGATTAGGAGTAGGAGGAGCAGAAGCAGAATAAGAAGCAGAAAGAGAAGCAGAAGAAGAAGCAGAAGGAGAAACAGAAGAAGCAGAAGCAGGAGAAGCAGAAGCAGAAGCAGAATGAGAAGCACAAGAAGGAGAAATTGAAGGAGAAGGAGAAGGAGACGGAGAAGCAGAAGGAGAAGTAGGAGAAGCAGAAGAAGAAGAAGCAGGAGAAGCAGAAACAGAAGAAGCAGAAGGTGAAGAGCAGAAGCAGAAGGAGAAGCAGAAGGAGAAGCAGAAGAAGCAGAAGCTGAAGCAGAAGAAGAAGAAACCGAAAAAGCAGAAGAAGCAGAAGAAGAAGCAGCAGGAGAAGCAGAAGAAAAAGAAGGAGAAGGAGAAAGAGAAGGATTAGGAGTAGGAGAAACAGAAGGATAAGCAGAAGCAGAAAGAGAAGGAGAAGGAGAAGCAGGAGAAGCAGAAGAAGCAGAAGCAGGAGAAGCAGAAGCAGAAGAAACATAGGAAGGAGAAGAAGCTGAAGGAGAAGCAGAAACAGAAGGAAAAGCAGAAAGAGAAGCAGGAGAAGCCGAAGAAGCAGAATCTGAAGAAGCAGAAGCAGAAAGAGAAGCAAAAGCAGAAGGAGAAGCAGAAGGGGAAGCAGAAGAAACAGAAGAAGCAGAGGCAGTAGCAGAAGAAGCAGAAGATGCAGAAGCAGAAGGAAAAGCAGAAGAACGAGAAGGAGAAGGAGTAGGAGAAACAGAAAGAGAAGCAGAAAGAGAAGCAGAAGAAGGAGCAGGAGAAGGAAAAGCAGCAGGAGAAGCAGAAAGAGCAGCAGAAGGAGAAGCAGAAGCAGAAGAAGGAGAAGCATAAAGAGAAACAGAAGGAGAAGCAGGAGAAGCAGAAGCAGGAGAAGGAGAATCAAAAGAAATAGAAGGATAAGAAGCAGAAGCAGAAAGAGAAGCAGAAACAGAAGGAGAAGCAGAAAGAGAAGCAGAAGAAACAGAAGAAGCAGAAGCAGAAGCAGTAGCAGAAGAAGCTGAAGATGCAGAAGCAGATAGAGAAGCAGAAGGAATAGCAGAATAACGACAAGGAGAAACAGAAGGAGAAGAATGAGAAGCAGAAGGAGAAGCAGGAAAAACGGAAGAAGCAGAAACAGACGGAGAAGCAGAAGAAGGAGAAGCAGAAGCAGAAGAAGAAGCAGACGAAAAGCACAAGCAGAAGGAGATGCAGAAGGAGAA
>NW_012320649.1:0-1695 GCF_000151885.1 Dipodomys ordii
CAGAAGAAGCAGAAGCAGAACCTGAAGCAGAAGGAGAAGCAGGAGAAGCATAAGAAGCAGAATCTGGAGAAGCAGAATGACAAGCTGAAGGAGAAGCAGAAGAAGAAAGAGAATCAAAAGCAGAAGGAGAAGAAGAAGAAACAGAAGAAGCAGAAACAGTAGCAGTTGCAGCAGAAGGAGAAGCAGAAGGAAAAGCAGGAGAACAAGAAGGAGAAAGAGAAACAGAAGCAGAAGGAGAAGGAGAATCAGAAGGAGAAGCAGAAGAAGCAGAAGTAGAAGCAGAAGTAGAAACAGAAGCAGAAGAAGCAGCAGAAGGAGAAGCAGAAGCAGAAGAAGATGCATAAGGAGAAGCAGGAGAAGGAGAAGAAGCAGAAGCAGAAGGAGAAGTAGAAGTAGGAGAAGGAGAAGGAAGAGCCGCAGAAGCAATAGGTTAAGCAGAAGGAGAAGCAGAAGCAGAATGAGAAGAAGAAAGAGAAGGAGTAGAAGCAGAAGAAGCAGGAAAAGAAGAAGCAGAATAAAGAGAAGAAGAAGGAGAAGGAGAAGAAGAAGAAGAAGAAGAAGAAGAAGAAGAAGAAGAAGAAGAAGAAGAAGAAGAAGAAGAAGAAGAAGAAGAAGAAGAAGAAGAAGAAGAAGAAGAAGAAGAAGAAGAAGGAGAAGGAGAAGGAGAAGGAGAAGGAGAAGCATAAGGAGAAGAAGTAGAAGCAGAAGAAGCAGAAGCAGGAGAAGCAGAAGCAGAAGAAAAGGATAAGCATAAGAAGCAGAATCAGAGGGAGAAGCAGAAGAAGGACAAGGAGCAGCAGAAGGAGAAGCAGAAGGAGAATCAGAAGGTGAAGCAGAAGAAGGAGAAGCAGAAGAAGAAGAAGCAGAAGAAGATGCAGAAGGAGAAGCAGGAGAAGCAGAAGAAGCAGAAGCAGAAGGAGAAGCAGAAGTAGGAGAAGGAGAAGGAGAAGGAAGGGCAGCAGAATCAATAGGAGAAGCAGAAGGAGAAGGAGAAGCAGAATGAGAAGCAGAAAGAGAAGCAGTAGAAGCAGAAGAAGCAGGAAAAGCATAAGCAGAAGAAAGAGAAGAAGAAGACGAAGGAGAAGAAAAAGAAAAAGAAGAAGAAGAAGAAGAAGAAGCATAAGGAGAAGCATAAGGAGAAGCAGTAGAAGCAGAAGCAGCAGAAGCAGGAGAAGCAGCAGCAGAAGAAAAAGAATAAGCAAAAGAAGCAGAAGCAGAAGTACTGGGAGAAGCAGAAGAAGGAGAAGGAGAAGGAGCAGCAGAAGGAGAAGCAGAAGCAGAAAGAGAAGCAGAAACAGAAGGAGAACAAGAAGGAGAAGCAGGAGAATCAGAAGAACCAGAAGAGGAAGCAGAAAGAGGAGAAGAAGGAGAAGCAGAAGTAGAATCAGAAGAAACAGAAGAAGAAGCAGAAGAAACAGAAGCAAAAGAAACAGAAGAAGGAGAAGAGCAGAAGCAGAAGCAGAAGGAGAAGCAGAAGCGAAGGAGAAGCAGAAAGAGAAGCAGGAGAAGCAGAAGCAGGAGAAGCAGAAGCAGAAGAAACAGGAGAAGCCGAAGAAGCAGAAGCAGAATCTGAAGCAGAAGGAGAAACAGAAGAAGCACAATCTGAAGCAGAAGCAGAAGAAACAGTAATAGTATAATAAGCAGAAGCAGAAACAGCAAGAGAAGCAGAAGAAGAAGAAGTCGGAGAAGGCGAGT
>NW_012320650.1:0-1695 GCF_000151885.1 Dipodomys ordii
ATCAGTCCTCCGCTGTTTCACGTTGTGTCCCAGCTGTGTACCCTGCTGTGTCCCGCTGTGTGACACTGTGTCCCTTGGTGTCCCTCTTTGTCCCCTGCTGTGTCCCCCGGTGAGTCCCCGCTGTGTCACCGCTGTGTCCCGCTGTGTCCTCCCTGTGACCCCGCTGTGTCCCACTGTGTCCCACTGTGTCCCACTGTGTCCTCGCTGTGTCCCATGCTGTGTTCCGCTGTGTCCTCATTGTGTCCCCCGCTGTGTCCCGTTGTGACCCCAGCTGTGTACCCTGCTGTTTCCCGTTATGTCCCCGTTGCATCGACGCTGTGTCCCGCTGGGTCCCGTTGTGTCCTTGCTGTGTTCCCCGCTGTGTCCTGCTGTGTCCCACTGTGTCCACGCTGTGTTCCCCGGTGTGTCCTGCAGTGTCTCCCTTTCTGTCCCCCGCTCTGTCCCTCTGTGTCCCCTGCTGTGTCCCGCTGTGTCCCCAGCTGTGTCCCTGCTTTGTCCCCGCTGTGTCCCGCTGTGTCCCGATGTGTTCCGCTGTGTCCCCCGTTGTGTCCCGCTGTCTCCCGCTCTGTCCCCCCTGTGTCTCACGCTTTGTCCCCGCTGTGTCCCGCTGTGTCCCCCACTGTGTCCCATTGTGTCCCCAGCTGTGTACCCCGTTGTGTCCCGCTGTGTCCCCGCTGTATCGACTCTGTGTCCCGTTGGGTCCCACTGTGTCCTCGCTGTGTCCCCCGCTGTGTCCTGCTGTGTCCCCCGCTGTGTCCCGCTGTGTCTCCCGCTTTGTCCCCGCTGGGTCCCGCTGGGTCCCGCTGGGTCCCGCTATGTTTCCGCTTTATCGACGCTGTGTCCCGCTGGGTCCCCCGCTGTATACCCCGCTTTGTCCCACAGTGTCCCCCGCTGTGTCCCCCTCTGTGTCCCCCGCTGTGTCCCGCTGTGTCCCCTGCTGTGTCCCTCTGTGTCCAGCTGTGTTCCCGCTGTGTCCGGCTGTGTCGCGCTGTGTCCAGCTGTGTCCCTGCTGTGTTCCGCTGTGTCCCCTGCACTGTCCCCCACTGTGTCCCGCTGTTCCCCCCGCTGTGTCCCGCTGTGTCCCGCCTTGTCCAATGCTGTCTCCCGCTGAATCTCCGCCGTGTCCCCGCTGTGTCCCGCTGTGTCCTGCTATGTCCCGTGGTGTCCCACTTTGTCCCCCGCTGTGTCACCCCCTGAGTCCCGCTGTGTCCCCGCTGTGTCCCACTGTGTCCTCTCTATGTCCCCCGCTGTGTCCCACTCTGTTCCCCGCTGTTTCCCCTGCTTTGTCCCCACTGTGTCCCGCTGTGTCCCCGCTGTTTCGATGCTGTGTCCTGCTGTGTCCCACTGTGTCCACACTGTGTTCCCCTCTGTGTCCTGCAGTGTGCCCCTTTCTGTCCCCCGCTGTGTCCCTCTGTGTCCCCTGCTGTGTCCCGCTGTGTCCCCAGCTGTGTCCCTGCTTTGTCCCCGCTGTGTCCCGCAGTGTCCCGATGTGTTCCGCTGTGTCTCCCGCTGAGTCCCGCTGTGTCCCCCCTCTGTCCCCCGCTGTGTCCCGCTGTCTCCCGCTCTGTCCCCCCTGTGTCTCACGCTTTGTCCCCGCTGGGGTCCCGCTGGGTCCCGCTGGGTCCCCCACTGGGTCCCATTGTGTCCCAGCTGTGTACCCCGCTGGGTCCCGCTGTCTCCCGCTCTGTCCCCCTG
>NW_012320651.1:0-1695 GCF_000151885.1 Dipodomys ordii
GAGAAGCAGAATGAGAAGCAGGAGAAGCAGAAGCAGGAGAAGCAGAAGCAGAAGAAACAGAGGAAGGAGAAGAAGCAGAAGAAGAAGGAGAAAGAGAAGCAGGAGAAGCAGAAGAAGCAGCAGCAGGAGAAGCAGAAGCAGAAGAAGCCGAAGAAGCAGAAGCAGAACTGAAGCAGAAGAAGAAGCAGGAGAAGCAGAAGAAGCAGAATCTGGAGAAGAAGAAGGAGAACCAGAAGGAGAAGCAGAAGCAGAAAGAGAAGCAAAAGCAGAAGGAGAAGCAGAAGAAACAGAAGAAGCAGAGGCAGTAGCAGAAGAAGCAGAAGATGCAGAAGCAGAAGGAGAAGCACAAGGAAAAGCAGAAGAACGAGAAGGAGAAGGAATAGGAGAAACAGAAGGAGAAGCAGCAAGAGAAGCAGAAGAAGGAGCAGGAGACGGAAAAGCAGCAGGAGAAGCAGAAAGAGCAGCAGAAGGAGACGCAGGAGATGCAGAAACAGGAGAAGCAGAAGTAAAAGAATCAGGAAAAGGACAAGAAGCAGCAGAAGAAGGAGAAGCAGAAAAAGAATGAGAAGCAGATAGAGAAGGAGGGGAAGCAGAAGAAGCAGAAGCAGGAGAAGCAGAAGCATAAGAATCCGAAGAAGCACAAGCAGAACCTGAAGCAGAAGGAGTAGCAGGAGAAGCAGAAGAAGCAGAATCTGGAGAAGCAGAATGACAAGCTGAAGGAGAAGCAGAAGCAGAAAGAGAATCAAAAGCAGAAGGAGAAGCAGAAGAAACAGAAGAAGTAGAAGCAGTAGCAGTTGTAGCAGAAACAGAAGGAGAAGACAAAGGAAAAGCAGAAGAACAAGAAGGAGAAGGAGAAACAGAAGGAGAAGCAGAATGAGAAGCAGGTAAAGCAGAAGAAGCAGAAGGAGAATCAAAAGGATACGCAGAAGAAGGAGAAGGAGAAGCAGAAGCAGAAGAAGATGCAGAAGGAGAAGCAGGAGAAGCAGAAGAAGCAGAAGCAGAAGGAGAAGTAGGAAAAGCAGAAGAAGCAGAAGCAAAAGGAGAAACAAAAGAAGGAGAAGGAGAAGCAGAAGCAGAAGAAGAAGCATAAGGACAAGCACAAGCAGAAGGAGATGCAGAAGGAGAAGCAGAAGAAGCAGAAGCTGAAGGAGAAGCAGAAGTAGGAGAAGGAGAAGGAGGAGAAGCAGAAGGAGAAGCCGAAGCGGAATGAGAAGGAGAAAGAGAAGCAGGAGAAGCAAAAGAAGCAGAAGCAGGAGAAGCCAAAAGAGAAGAAGCAGAAGAAGCAGAAACAGAAGCAGAAGTAGAAGCAGAAGCAGAAGGAGAAGCAGCAGAACAAGTAGAACCAGAAATTCAGGCAGGAGAAACAGAAGAAGCAGAAGCAGAAAGAGAAGCAAAAAGAAAAGCAGAAGGAGAAGTAGAAGAAGCAGCAGAATGAGAAGCAGCAGAAGAAGCAGAAAAACAAGCAGGAGAAGCAGAAGCAGAAAGAGAAGTATAAGCAGAAGAAGCAGAAGCAGAAGAAGAAGCAGTAGAAGCATAAGAAGCAGAAGCAGGAGAAGCAGAAGCAGAAGAACAAGAAGAAGCATAAGAAGCAGAAGCAGAAGCAGAGGGAGAAACAGAAGAAGGAGAAGGAGCAGCAGAAGGTGAAGCAGAAGGAGATGGAGAAGCAGAAAGAGAAGCAGAAAGAAAAGGAGAAGA
>NW_012320652.1:0-1695 GCF_000151885.1 Dipodomys ordii
GTGGGAACTCAGCGGGTTTTAGCCAGGGATACATCGAGGCTAAAGCGGGATTAGTGGGACTCAGCATGATCACAGCAAGGCACATCAGTTCACAGCTTAGCATTCAGCGGGACTTATCTTGGGATACAGTGGGATACTGAAGGTCACATTGAGTACACAGCGTGGACTTAGCGTGACACAGAGGGATATAGAAGTACTCAGAGAGGTCACAGCGGGACACAGGAGGTCACAGCGGGTACACAGCGGGGGACTCAGTGGGACTCAGCTGCGGATACAGCGAGGACACAGCATGGACATTGGGGATACAGCGGGTCACAGTGGGGAAATAGTGGGGGACACAGCGGAGGACACATCGGGATTCTGAAGGACACAGCGAGGACACAACAGCGACATAGGGTGACATTGCGGGACACAGTAGGACACAGAGGGGACACAGAGGGACATAAAGGTTACACAGTCAGGACACACCATGGACACCCCGGAACACAGCGGGGACACAGCGGGGACACAGCGGGACACAGCGGGACCCAGCTGGGACCCAGCGGGGATACAGCGGGACACAGCGGGAGACACAGAGGCGGACACAGCAGGACACAGCGGGACATGGGGAAATAGTGGGGGACACAGCAGGTGACACAGCGGGATAGAGAAGGACACCGTGAGGACACAGTGGGACACAGGAGGACACAGCGGGGACACAGCGGGGACACAGCGGTGGACACAGTGGGACACAGCAGGGACACAGAGGGACTCAGCGGTTACACAGCGAGGACACACCAGGGACACAGCGGGACACAGCGGAGACAAAGCGGGGACACAGTGAGACACAGCGAGGACACAGCGGGACACAGCGGAGGACACAGCGGGTGACAGCGGTGACACACCGGCAGACAGCGGGGACACAGCGGGACACAGGGGGACACAGCGGGGGACACAGCGGGACACAGCTGGGGACACAGCCAGGACACAGCGGGACACAGCGGGGGACACAGCGGGGACAGCGGGGACACACATGCAGACAGCGGGGACACAACGGGACACAGCGGGGGACAACGGGGACACAGCGGGACACAGCAGGGACACAGCAGGGACACAGTGGGACACAGAGGGATACACAGAGAGGACACAGCGTGACACATGGGACACAGCAGGACACAGCAGGGGACCCAGCGAGGACACAGCGGGGCACAAATGGTGTCACAGCAAGGACACAGCAGGGCAAAGCGTGAAAGAGCGGGACACAGCTGGGGACACAGCCGGGGACACAGCGGGACACAGCAGGGGACACAGCGGGGACAGAGCAGAACACAGTGGGGACACAGCGGGACACAGTGGGGACACAGCGGGACACAGCGGGACACAATGGGACACAGCGGGGGACACAGCGGGACACAAAGGGGAACACAGCCTTACACAGCGGGGACACAGCGGGACACAGCGGGGACACAGCAGGGGACACAGTAGGACACAGAGGGGAACAAATGGGGCACGCAGCGGGACACAGTGGGACACAGCGGGGTACACAGCGGGACACAGCGGGGACACAGCAGGGACACAGTGGGAAACAGCGGGACACAGCAGGGGACAAAGCGGGACACACCGGGATACAGCGGGACACAGCGGGGGACACAGCGGGGGACACAGAGCCGCACACAGCGGGAGAGAGTGGAACACAGCAGGGACACAGCGGGGACA
>NW_012320653.1:0-1695 GCF_000151885.1 Dipodomys ordii
CCTTTGTGTCCCTCTGGGTCCCCGCTGTGTCCTGCTGTGTCCCCACTGTGTCCTCCTATGTCCTGCTGTGTCCCGCTGTGTCCCCGCTGTGTCTCCCGCTGTGTCCCACTGTGTGCTGCTGTGTTCCGCTGTGTCTTCCGCTGTGTCCCCGCTGTGTCCCGCTGTGTCCTGCTGTGTCCCTCGCTGTGTCCACGCTGTGTCCTGCTGTGTCCCACCTGTGTCCCCCTTTGTGTCCCTCTGTGTCCCCGCTGTGTCCCGCTGTGTTCCCACTGTGTCCTCCTATGTCCTGCTGTGTCTTGCTGTGTCCCCGCTGTGTCCCATGCTGTGTCCCAATGGGTCCCCGCTGTGTCCCTGCTGTGTCCCCCGCTGTTTCCCACTGTGTCCTGCTGTGTTCCACTGTGTCCCCCGCTGTGTCCCCGCTGTGTTCCTCTGTGTCCCGCTGTGTCCCGCTGTGTCCCAATGTGTCCCCGCATTGTCCACCTCTGTGTCCTCGCTGTGTCCCGCTGTGTCCCTCTGTGTCCCCCGCTGTGTCCTCCGCTGAGTCCCGCTGTGTCCCCCCTGTGTCTCCCACTGTGTCCCGCAGTGTCTCCCGCTGAGGCCCCCGTTGTGTCCTCGCTGTGTCCGGCTGTGTCCCCCGCTGTGTCACCTGCTGTGTCCCACTGTGTCCCCGCTGTGTCCCCGTTGTCCCCAGGTGTGTCCCCGCTGTCCCCTGTCTGTCCCCCGCTGTGTCCCGCTGTGTCCCGCGGTGTCCCCTCTGTCCCCCGCAATGTCCCGCTGTGTCCCTCTGTGTTCTCCGCTGTGTCCCTCTGGGTCCCCCGCTGTTTCCCCACTGTGTCCCGCTTTGTCCCCGCTGTGTCCCCCTGTGTCACCGCAGTGTACCCGCTGTGTCCCGCTGAGTCCCTGCTGTGTCCCGCTGTGTCCAGCTGTGTCCCCCGCTGTATCCCCGCTGTGTCCCCTGCTGTGTCCCGCTGTGTCCTGCTGTGTCTCTCTCTGTCCCACGCTGTGTCCCCCGCTTTGTCCCTGCAGTGTCACCGCTGTGTCCCACTGTGTCCCCCGCTGTGTCCCCCACTGTGTCCCCGCTGTGTCCTGCTGTGTCCCTCGCTGTGTCCTTGCTGTGACCCGTTGTGTCCGCTGTGTCCCCCACTGTGTCCCCTCTGGGTCCCGCTGTGTCCCCGCTGTGTCCCCGTTGTCCCCCAGTGTGTCCCTGCTGTCCCCCGCTATGTCCCCCGCTCTGTCCTCGCAGTTTCCCTCTGAGTCCCGCTGTGTCCTCGCTTGTGCCCTGCTGTGCCCCGCTGTGTCCTTGCTGTGTCCCTCTGTGTCCAGCTGTGTCCACCGCTCTGTGCCTCGCTGAGTCCCCCGCTCTATCCCTGCTGTGTCCCCGCTGTGTCCCCGCTATGTCCTGCTGTGTCCCGCTGTGTCCCTGCTGTGTTCCTGTTGTGTCCCCCGCTGTGTCCCGCTCTGTCCCGCTGTGTCCCCGCTGTCCCCCTCTGTGTCCCCCGCTGTGTACCACTGTGTTCCCCGCTGTATCCCGCTGTGTCCCCCACTGTGTCCCTCTGTGTCCCTCTTTGTCCACCGCTGTGTCCCCGCTGTGACCCGGTTGTGTCCAGGTGTGTACCCCGCTGTGTCCCGTTGTGTCACATTGTATCCCAAAGGTGTGTCCTGCTGTGTCCCGCTGTGTCCTCGCTCTGTTCCCCC
>NW_012320654.1:0-1695 GCF_000151885.1 Dipodomys ordii
GGAGAAGCCGAAAGAGAAGAAGCAGAAACAGAAGCAGAAGGAGAAGCAGAAGCAGAAGGAGAAGCAGTAGAAGAAATAGAACCAGAAATTCAGGCACGAGAAACAGAAGAAGCAGAAGCAGAAGGAGAAGCAAAAAGAGAAGCAGAAGGAGAAGTAGAAAAAGCAGCAGAAGAAGCAGAAAAACAAGCAGGAGAAGCAGAAGCAGAAAGAGAAGTAGAAGCAGAAGAAGCAGAAGAAGAAGCAGTAGAAGCATAAGAAGCAGAAGCAGGAGAAGCAGAACCAGAAGAAAAAGAAGAAGCATAAGAAGCAGAAGCAGAGGGAGAAACAGAAGAAGGAGAAGGAGCAGCAGAAGGTGAAGCAGAAGGAGATGCAGAAGCAGAAAGAGAAGCAGAAATAGAACAAGAAGAAGGAGAAGTTGGAGAATCAGAAGAAGCAGAAGCAGAAAGAGAAGCAGAAGAAGGAGAAGGAGAAGCAGAAGGAGAAGGACAAGCAGGAGAAGCAGAAGAAGCAGAAGCGGGAGAAGCAGAAGAAGAAGAAGAAGAAGAAGAAGAAGAAACAGAAGAAGGAGAAGGAGCAGAAGGAGAAGCAGAAGCAGAAGGAGAAGCAGAAAGAGAAGCAGAAGAAGCAGAAGAAGCAGTAGCAGGTGAAGCAGAAGCAGAAGAAACAGAAGAAGCAGAAGAATCAGAAGGAGAACCTGAAGCAGAAGGAGAAGCAGAAGCAGCAGAAGCTGGAAAAGCAGAAGCAGAAGAATCCGAACAACAGAAGAAGCAGAACGAGAAGCAGAAGAAGAGGGAGAAAGAGAAGGATTAGGAGTAGGAGGAGCAGAAGCAGAATAAGAAGCAGAAAGAGAAGCAGAAGGAGAAGCAGAAGGAGAAACAGAAGAAGCAGAAGCAGGAGAAGAAGAAGCAGAAGCAGCATGAGAAGCACAAGAAGGAGAAATTGAAGGAGAAGGAGAATGAGACGGAGAAGCAGAAGGAGAAGTAGGAGAAGCAGAAGAAGAAGAAGCAGGAGAAGCAGAAACAGAAGAAACAGAAGGAGAAGAGCAGAAGCAGAAGGAGAAGCAGAAGAAGCAGAAGCTGAAGCAGAAGAAGAAGAAACAGAAAAAGCAGAAGAAGCAGAAAAAGAAGCAGCAGGAGAAGCAGAAGAAGAAGAAGGAGAAGGAGAAAGAGAAGGATTAGGAGTAGGAGAAAAAGAAGGATAAGCAGAAGCAGAAAGAGAAGGAGAAGGAGAAGCAGGAGAAGCAGAAGAAGCAGAAGCAGGAGAAGCAGAAGAAGGAGAAGCAGAAGGAGAAGCAGAAGGAGAAACAGAAGGAGAAGCAGAAGAACAGAAGCAGGAGAAGCAGAATCAAAAGAAATAGAAGAAGGATAAAAAGCAGAAGCAGAAAGAGAAGCAGAAACAGAAAGAGAAGCAGAAATAGAAGCTGAAGAAGCAGAAGCAGAACCTGAAGCAGATGGAGAAGCAGGAGAAGCAGAAGAAGCAGAATCTGGAGAAGAAGGAGAACCAGAAGGAGAAGCAGAAGCAGAAAGAGAAGCAAAAGCAGAAGGAGAAGCAGAAAGAGAAGCCGAAGAAACAGAAGAAGCAGAAACAGAAGCAGTAGCAGAATAAGCTGAAGATGCAGAAGCAGATAGAGAAGCAGCAGGAATAGCAGAATAACGAGAAGGAGAAACAGAAGGAGAAGAAGAATGAGAAGCAGAA
>NW_012320655.1:0-1694 GCF_000151885.1 Dipodomys ordii
TCTTCTTCTTCTTCTTCTTCTTCTTCTTCTTCTTCTCCTTCTGCTGCTTCTGCTTTTCCTGCTTCTTCTGCTTCTACTGCTTCTCTTTCTGCTTCTCATTCTGCTTCTGCTTCTCCTTCTGCTTCTCCTATTGCTTCTGCGGCTCTTCCTTCTCCTTCTCCTACTTCTCCTTCTCCTTCTGCTTCTTCTGCTTCTCCTGCTTCTCCTTCTCCATCTTCTTCTGCTTCTCCTTCTCCTTCTGCTGGTTCTTCTGCTTCTGTTTCTCCTTCTGCTTCTCCTTCTGCTTCTTCTGCTTCTCCTTCTGCTTCTCCTTCTGCTTCTCCTTCTGTTTCTCCTTCTCCTTCTCGTTCTTCTGCTTTTACTTTTGCTTATCCTTCTGCTTCTGCTGCAACTGCTACTGCTTCTGCTTCTTCTGTTTCTTCCGCTTCTCCTTCTCCTTTTGATTCTCTTTCTGTTTCTGCTTCAACTTCAGCTTCTCATTCTGCTTCTCCAGATTCTGCTTCTTCTGCTTCTCCTGCTTCTCCTTCTGCTTCAGGTTCTGCTTCTGCTTCTTCGGATTCTTATGCTTCTGGTTCTCTTGCTTCTGCTTCTTCTGCTTCCCCTCCTTCTCTTTCTGCTTCTCCTTCTGTTTCTGCTTCTCCTTCTGCTTCTGCTTCTTGTCCTTCTCCTGTTTCTTCTTCTTCTGCTTCTCCCGCTCTGCTTCTGCTTCTCCTGCTTCTCGTTCTGCTTCTCTTCGTCGGCTTCTCTTTCTATTTCTGCTTCTGCTTCTTCTGATTCTGCTTCTTCTCCTTCTTCTTCTCCTTCTGCTACTGCTTCTTCTGCTTCTCCTGCTTCTCCTTCTGCATCTCCTTCTGCTTGTGCTTTTCCTTCTGCTTCTTCTTCTGCTTCTGCTTCTCCTTCTTCTGCTTCTCCGTCTGTTTCTGCTTCTTCTGTTTTTCCTGCTTCTCCTTCTGCTTCTCATTCTTCTTCTCCTTCTGTTTCTCCTTCTCGTTATTCTGCTATTCCTTCTGCTTCTCTATCTGCTTCTACATCTTCAGCTTCTTCTGCTGCTGCTTCTACTTCTGCTTCTTCTGTTTCTTCTGCTTCTCTTTCTGCTTCTCCTTCTGCTTTTGCTTCTCTTTCTGCCTCTGCTTCTCCTTCTGGTTCTCCTTCTTCTCCAGATTCTGCTTCTTCTGCTTCTCCTGCTTCTCCTTCTGCTTCAGGTTCTGCTTCTGCTTCTTCAGCTTCTTCTGCTTCTATTTCTGCTTCTCCTTCTGTTTCTGCTTCTCTTTCTGCTTCTGCTTCTTATCCTTCTTCTATTTCTTTTGATTCTGCTTCTGCTTCTCCTGCTTCTCCTTCTGTTTCTCTTTATGCTTCTCCTTCTGCTTCTCCTTCTTCTGCTTCTACTTCTGCTTCTGCTTCTGCTTCTGCATCTCCTTCTGCATCTTCTTCTGTTTCAATTTCTCCTTCTTCTGCTTTTCATTCTGCTTCTGCTTCTCCAGCTTCTGCTTCTTCTGCTTCTCCTGCTTCTCCTTCTCCTTCTCTTTCTGCTTCTGCTTATCCTTCTGTTTCTCCTACTCCTAATCTTTCTCTTTCTCCTTCTTCTTCTTCTTCTTCTGCTTCTCCTGCTGCTTCTTCTTCTGCTTCTTCTGCTTTTTCTGTTTCTTCTTCTGCTTCAGCTTCTGCTTCTTCTGCTTCTCCTTTTGCTTCTGCTT
>NW_012320656.1:0-1694 GCF_000151885.1 Dipodomys ordii
ATTCTGCTTCTCCTTATGCTTCTTCTTCTTCGTCGTCTTCTTCTTCTTCTTCTTCTTCTTCTTCTTCTTCTTCTTCTTCTTCTTCTTCTTCTTCTTCTTCTTCTTCTGCTTCTGCTTCTTCTTCTTCTTCTTCTCTTCTCCTTCTTCTTCTCTTTCCTCTGCTTCTGCTTTTCCTGCTTCTTCTGCTTCTCCTGCTTCTCCTTCTGTATCTTCTTCTGCTTCTGCTTCTTCTGCTGCTTCTTCTTCTGCTTCTGCTTCTCCTTCTTCTGCTTCTCCTTCTGATTCTCCTTCTGCTTCTCCTTCTGCTGCTCCTTCTCCTTCTTCTGCTTCCCCCTCTGCTTCTGCTTCTTATGCTTCTTCTTTTTCTTCTGGTTCTGCTTCTCCTGCTTCTGCTTCTTATGCTTCTACTGCTTCTTCTTCTTCTTCTTCTTCTGCTTCTTCTGCTTTTACTTCTCTTTCTGCTTCTGCTTCTCCTGCTTGTTTTTCTGCTTCTTCTGCTGCTTCTCCTTCTGCTGGTTCTTCTACTTCTTCTTCTGCTTCTCTTTTTGCTTCTCCTTCTGCTTCTGCTTCTTCTGTTTCTCCTGCCTGAATTTCTGGTTCTACTTCTTCTGCTGCTTCTCCTTCTGCTTCTGCTTCTACTTCTGCTTCTGTTTCTGCTTCTTCTGCTTCTTCTATTTCGGCTTCTCCTGCTTCTGCTTCTTGTGCTTCTCCTGCTTCTGTTTCTGCTTCTCATTCCGCTTCTGCTTCTCCTTCTGCTTCTGCTTCTACTCCTTCTCCTTCTCCTACTCTGCTTCTCCTTCAGCTTCTGCTTCTTCTGTTTCTCCTGCTTCTCCTTCTGCATCTCCTTCTGCTTGTGCTTGTCCTTATGCTTCTTCTTCTGCTTCTGCTTCTCCTTCTCCTTCTTTTGCTTCTCCTTTTGCTTCTGCTTCTTCTGCTTTTCCTTCTTCTCCTTCTGCTTCTGCTTCTTCTGCTTCTCCTTCTGCATCTTCTTCTGCTTCTCCTTCTTCTTCTTCTGATTCTCCTTCTGATTCTCCTTCTGCTTCTTCTTCTTCTGCTTTACCTGCTTCTCTTTCTGCTTCTCCTTCTGCTGCTCCTTCTGTTTCTCCTTCTCCTTCTTGTTCTTCTGCTTGTCCTTCTGCTTCTCGTTCTGCTTCTGCTACAACTGCTACTGCTTCTTCTTCTTCTGTTTCTTCTGCTTCTCCTTCTGCTTCAGGTTCTGCTTCTGCTTCTTCGGATTCTTCTGCTTCTGCTTCTCCTGCTTCTGCTTCTTCTGCTTCCCCTCCTTCTCTTTCTGCTTCTCCTTCTGTTTCTGCTTCTCATTCTGCTTCTGCTTCTTGTCCTTCTCCTGTTTCTTCTGCTTCTGCTTCTCCTGATTCTGCATCTCCTGCTTCTCCTTCTCTTGCTCTTTCTGCTTCTCCTGCTGCTTTTCCTTCTCCTGCTCCTTCTTTTGCTTCTCTTTCTGCTTCTCCTTCTGTTTCTCCTACTCCTTCTCCTTCTCGTTCTTCTGCTTTTCCTTCTGCTTCTGCATCTTCTGCTTCTTCTGCTACTGCCTCTGCTTCTTCTGTTTCTTCTGCTTCCCCTTCTGCTTCTCCTTCTGCTTTTGCTTCTCTTTCTGCTTCTGCTTCTCCTTCTGCTTCTCCAGATTCTGCTTCTTCTGCTTCTCCTGCTTCTCCTTCTGCTTCAGGTTCTGCTTC
>NW_012320657.1:0-1694 GCF_000151885.1 Dipodomys ordii
CCAAAACGCGGCAGCAACGGACGCAGAGAAACAGAGTTGAGCCTCAGGAGCGGCATCGCAGGGACACAGCCGGAACAAGGCAGGGGACCCACCGAAGCACAAGCAGACACAGCGTCGGACGCAGCAGCGGACAGAGCAGACAGAGAGGGATACGAGCGAGACACAGCGGTAACACAATTCGACACAAGAGGCTACACAGCGGGACACAGCAGACAGCACAAAGGAGACGCAGAAGTAACACAGCGAGACGCAGAGGGAGACACAGTCGATTCAATGGGGATACAGCATTACACAGCGAGATACACATTTGTAGGCACAAAGGGACGCAGTAGAAGCACAGCGAAACACAACAGGCCTCAGTGGGACACAGCGAAGACGAATTGGAAGACACAGCGGGGGACAGAGCGGGAGGCAGCGGAGGCCGCAAAGGAGGCACAGGGAGAAGCAGAAGAAGAACAAGAAGAAGAAGAAGAAGAAGAAGAAGAAGAAGAAGCAGAAGAAGAAGAAGAAGAAGAAGAAGATGCATAAAGGAGCAAAAGGAGACGCATAAGGAGAAGCAGTAGAAGCAGAAGAAGCAGAAGCAGGAGAAGCAGAAGCAGAAGAAAAAGAATAAGCAAAAGAAGCAGAAGCAGAAGCACTGGGAGAAGCAGAAGAAGGAGAAGGAGAAGGAGCAGCAGAGGGAGAAGCAGAAGCAGAAAGAGAAGCAGAAACAGAAGGATAACACGAAGGAGAAGCAGGAGAATCAGAAGAAGCAGAAGTAGAAGCAGAAAGAGGAGAAGAAGGAGAAGCAGAAGTAGAATCAGAAGAAACAGAAGAAGAAGCAGAAGAAACAGAAGAAAAAGAAACAGAAGAAGGAGAAGAGCAGAAGCAGAAGCAGAAGGAGAAGCAGAAGTAGAAGGAGAAGCAGAAAGAAAAGCAGGAAAAGCAGAAGAAGCAGGAGAAGCAGAAGAAACAGGAGAAGCCGAAGAAGCAGAAGCAGAATCTGAAGCAGAAGGAGAAACAGAAGAAGCACAATCTGAAGCAGAAGCAGATGAAACAGTAATAGTAGAATAAGCAGAAGCAGAAGCAGCAAGAGAAGCAGAAGAAGAAGAAGTCGTAGAAGGCGAGAGAGATGGATTAGGAGTAGGAGATGCAAAAGGATAAGCAGAAGCAGAAAGAGACGCAGAAGGAAAAGCAGCACGAGAAGTAGGAGAAGCAGGAGAAGCAGAAGCAGGAGAAGCAGAAGAAACAGAAGACGCAGAAGCAGAATGAGAAGCAGAAGGAGAAATTGAAGCAGAAGCAGAAGGAGAAGCAGAAGCAAAAGGAGAAGCAGAAGAAGAAGGAGAAGCAGAATGAGAAGCAGGAGAAGCAGAAGCAGGAGAAGCAGAATCAGAAGAAACAGAAGAAGGAGAAGAAGCAGAAGCAGAAGGAGAATCAGAAACAGAAGGAAAAGCAAAAAGAGAAGCAGGAGAAGCAGAAGAAGCAGCAGCAGGAGAAGCAGAAGCAGAAGAAGCCGAAGAAGCAGAAGCAGAACCTGAAGCAGAAGGAGAAGCAGGAGAAGCAGAAGAAGCAGAATCTGGAGAAGCAGAAGGAGAAGCAGAAGTAGAAAGAGAAGCAAAAGCATAAGGAGAAGCAGAAGAAACAGAAGAAGCAGAGGCAGTAGCAGAAGAAGCAGAAGATGCAGAAGCAGAAGGAGAAGCAGAAGGGAAAGCAGA
>NW_012320658.1:0-1694 GCF_000151885.1 Dipodomys ordii
ATTTCCTCGTCACTGGCGCTCCAATCGCCTCGATGGGCTTCTCCTCCAGATACAGCTGCAAGTAGTTCATCACTGCTTCTTGTCCTTCTCCTGTTTGTTCTGCTTATGCTTCTCCTGTTTCTGCATCTCCTGCTCCTCCTTCTGCTGCTCTTTCTGCTTCTCCTTCTGCTTTTCCTTCTCCTGCTCCTTCTACTGCTTCTCTTTCTGCTTCTCCTTCTGTTTCTCCTTCTCCCTCACCTTCTCGTTCTTCTGCTTTTCCTTCTGCTTCTCCTTCTGCTTCTGCATCTTCTGCTTCTTCTGCTACTGCCTCTGCTTCTTCTGTTTCTTCTGCTTCCCCTTCTGCTTCTCCTTATGCTTTTGCTTCTCTTTCTGCTTCTGCTTCTCCATCTGCTTCTCCAGATTCTGCTTCTTCTGCTTCTCCTTCTGCTTCAGGTTCTGCTTCTGCTTCTTCTGCTTCTTCTGCTTCTGCTTCTCCTGCTGCTGCTTCTTCTGCTTCTCTTCCTGCTTTTCCTTCTCTTTCTGCTTCTCCTTCTTCTGCTTCTCCTTCTGCTTCTGCTTCTCCTTCTGCTTCAATTTCTCCTTCTGCTTCTCCTTCTGTTTCTCCTTCTCGTTCTTCTGCTCGTTCTTCTGCTATTCCTTCTGCTTCTCTTCATCTTCAGCTTCTTCTGCTACTGCTTCTTCTGCTACTGATTCTCCTTCTTCTGTTTCAGCTTCTCCTGCTTCTGCTTCTCCTGCTTCTCGTTCTGCTTCTCTTTCTGCTTCTACTTCTCCTTCTCCTTCTTCTGCTTCTCCTTCTGCTTCAATTTCTCCTTCTGCTTCTCATTCTGCTTCTGCGTCTTCTGTTTCTTCTGCTTCTCTTGCTTCTGCTTCTCCTGCTTCTCCTACTTCTCGTGCTGCTTTTCCTTCTGCGTCTCTTTCTGCTTCAGCTTATCCTTTTGCTTCTCCTACTCCTAATCATTCTCTTTCGCCTTCCCCTTCTTGTTCTTCTGCTTGTCCTGGTGCTTCTGCTTCTGCTTATTCTACTATTTCTGTTTCTTCTGCTTCTGCTTCAGATTGTGCTTCTTCTGTTTCTCCTTCTGCTTCAGATTCTGCTTCTGCTACTTCGGCTTTTCCTGTTTCTTCTGCTTCTGCTTCTCCTGCTTCTTCTGCTTCTCCTGCTTCTCTTTCTGCTTCTCCTGCTTCTGCTTCTCCTTCTGCTTCTGCTTCTGCTCTTCTCCTTCTTCTGTTTCTTTTGTTTCTGTTTCTTCTTCTTCTTCTTCTTCTGTTTCTTCTGATTCTACTTCTGCTTCTCCTTCTTCTCCTTCTCTTTCTGCTTCTTCTGATTCTCCTCCTTCTCCTTCTTGTTCTCCTTCTGTTTCTGCTTCTCTTTCTGCTTCTGCTTCTCCTTCTGCTGCTCCTTCTCCTTCTCCTTCTTCTGCTTCTCCCACTGCTTCTTCTTCTGCTTCTTTTGCTTATTCTTTTTCTTCTGCTTCTGTTTCTCCTGCTTCTGCTTCTTCTGCTTCTACTGCTTCTCCTTATACTTCTCCTTATGCTTCTCCTTATGCTTCTCCTTATGCTTCTTCTTCTTCTTCTTCTTCTTCTCTTTCTTCTGCTTCTGCTTATCCTGCTTCTTCTGCTTCTACTGCTTCTCTTTCGGCTTCTCATTCTGCTTCTGATTCTCTTTCTCCTTCTCCTATTGCTTCTGCGGCTCTTCA
>NW_012320659.1:0-1694 GCF_000151885.1 Dipodomys ordii
CCTAGTAAGGTAAGCTTAATTAAGCTATCGGGCCCATAACCCCGAAAAACGTGGTTTCAATCCTTCCCATACTAATTAATACTATCGCATTTGTACTCATTATATCTACCATAATTCTAGGAACAATCATTACAATGACAAAGCTCACACTGAATACTTGCATGAATAGGACTAGAAATCAACATACTCTCTTTTATTCCCTCATAACAATTAATAAAAACCCACGATCAACCGAAGCTGCATCAAAATATTTCTTAACCCAAGCAACCGCATCTATAATCCTAATATTCGCAATCATAAACAATTTTCATCACTCAGGGCAATGAGGCATGCAACAACCACCTGACCCACTAACTTCACTGAGCCTATTAATTGCCCTAGCAATAAAACTAGGCCTAGCCCCATTTCACCTATGAGTCCCAGAAGTTACTCAAGGAATTCCCCTATTATCCGGTCTAATTTTATTAACCTGACAAAAACTTGCTCCCATCTCAATCTTATACCAACTGTCACCTTTCATAGAAAACAACCTAATTATACCTATGGCAATTTTATCAATCCTACTAGGAGGCTGAGGAGGACTTAACCAAACCCAATTACGAAAAATCCTAGCATATTCTTCAATTGCCCATATAGGCTGAATAGTAGCAGTAATATTGTATAACCCATCAATTATATTAATCAACTTAATCATTTATATTTTCTTAACTATAACCATATTTATTTCACTAAATTCTTTATCCATCTCTACTACACCATCAATCACTTCTACATGAAATACACACCCCATATTAACTTTAGTGACTCTACTATGTTTAATATCACTGGGAGGACTGCCACCACTTACCGGATTTTTACCAAAATGACTAATTATTCAAGAAATGATTTTCAACAACATAATTATAACCAGCTTAACCATGGCAATTATAGCATTACTAAACCTATACTTCTATATACGACTTATCTACTCACCTCACTTACCCTCTTTCCATTACCCAATAATGCCAAGTTTAAATGACACCACCATAACCATAAACATTTAACTATAATCCCAACTTTATTAATAATCTCATCATTTTCACTCCCACTTTCACCATTAATTATAAATATAATATAGAAATTTAGGTTAACCACTAGACCGAAAGCCTTCAAAGCTTTAAGTAAGTCCCTAAACTTAATTTCTGACATATAAGGATTGCAGATCTACCATCTACATCTATTGAACGCAAATCAACAACTTTAATTAAGCTAAATCCTTACTAGATTGATAGGATTTAAACCTACAAACTCTTAGTTAACAGCTAAACACCTTAATCAACTGGCTTCAATCTACTTCTCCCGCCTAGAAAAAAAAGGAGGCGGGAGAAGTCCCGGCAGGATTGAAGCTGCTCCTTTGAATTTGCAATTCAACATGCTATTGCACCTCAGGACTTCTCTGGTAAAAAGAGGATTTATCCTCTGTAGTTAGATTTACAGTCTAATGCTTTACTCAGCCATTCTACCTATGTTCGTAAACCGTTGATTATTCTCAACAAACCATAAAGACATCGGAACCCTTTATATAATTTTTGGTGCTTGAGCCGGAATAGTAGGAACAGGCCTAAGCATTCTTATCCGAGCAGAGCTGGGTCAACCTGGCTCACTATTAGGAGATGATCAAATTTACAATGTAATTGTCACTGCCCATGCATTCG
>NW_012320660.1:0-1694 GCF_000151885.1 Dipodomys ordii
CTCTCTCCTCCTCCTCTCTCCTCCTCTGTCTCTGATCTGTCTGTCTGATCTGATCTCATCTCTCTCTCATCATCTCTCTCTCTCATCATCTCATCATCATCATCATCATCATCATCATCTTCTTCTTCTTCTCTTTATTCTGCTTCTTCTTTTCCTGGTTCTTCTGCTTCTACTGCTTCTCTTTCTGCTTCTCATTCTGCTTCTGCTTCTCCTTCTGCCTTTCCTATTTCTTCTGCGGCTCTTCCTTCTCCTACTTCTACTTCTCCTTCTGCTTCTGCTTCTTCTGCTTCTCCTGCTTCTCCTTCTGCATCTTCTTCTGCTTTTGCTTCTCCTTCTGCTGGTTCTTCTGCTTCTGTTTATCCTTCTGCTTCTCCTTCTGCTTCTTCTGCTTCTGCTTCTCCTTCTGCTTCTTATGCTTCTCCTTCTGCTTCTCCTTCTGCTTCTCCTTCTGTTTCTCCTTCTCCTTCTCATTCTTCTGCTTTTCTTTCTGCTTCTCCTTCTGCTTCTGCTGCAACTGCTACGGCTTCTTCTGTTTCTTCTGCGTCTCCTTATGCTTTTGATTCTCTTTCAGCTTCTGCTTCTCCTTCAGCTTCTCATTCAGCTTCTCCAGATTCTGCTTCTTCTGCTTCTCCTGCTTCCGCTTTTGCTTCAGGTTTTGCTTCTGCTTCTTCGGATTCTTATGCTTCTGCTTCTCCTGCTTCTGCTTCTTCTGCTTCCCCTCCTCTTTCTGCTTCTCCTTCTGTTTCTGCTTCTCCTTCTGCTTCTGCTTCTTGTCCTTCTCCTGTTTCTTCTGCTTCTGCTTCTCCTGCTTCTTCTGCTTTTCCTGCTTCTCTTTCTGCTTCTCCTTCTGCTTTTCCTTCTCCTTCTGCTTCTGCTCCTTCTCCTTCTTCTGTTTCTTCTTCTTCTGCTTCTCCCGCTTCTGCTCCTTCTGCTTCTCCTGCTTCTCGTTCTGCTTCTCTTCGTCGGCTTCTCATTCTACTTCTTCTTCTTCTGATTCTGCTTCTTCTACTTCTTCTCTCCTTCTGCTTCTGCTTCTTCTGCTTCTCCTGCTTCTCCTTCTTCATCTCCTTCTGCTTGTGCTTTTCGTCTTCTTCTTCTTCTGCTTCTGCTTCTCCTTCTCCTTCTTCTGCTTCTCCGTCTGATTCTGCTTCTTCTGCCTTTCCTGATTCTCCTTCTGCTTCTCCTTCTTCTTCTCCTTCTGTTTCTCCTTCTCCTTCTCGTTCTTCTCCTATTCCTTCTGCTTCGGCATCTTCAGCTTCTTCTGCTACTGCTTCTGCTTCTTCTGTTTCTTCTGCTTCTCCTTCTTCTTTTTCTTCTCTTTCTGCTTCTGCTTCTCCTTCTGGTTCTCCTTCTTCTTCTCCAGATTCTGCTTCTTCTGCTTCTCCTGCTTCTCCTTCTGCTTCAGGTTCTGCTTCTGCTTCTTCGGCTTCTTCCGCTTCTATTTCTGCTTCTCCTTCTGTTTCTGCTTCTCTTTCTGCTTCTGTTTCTTCTCCTTCTTCTATTTATTCTGCTTATGCTTCTCCTGCTTCTCCTGCTTCTCCTTCTGTTTCTCTTTATTCTTATCCTTCTGCTTCTCCTTCTCCTTCTCCTTCTTCTGCTTCTCCTTCTGCTTCTGCTTCTCCTTCTGCATCTTCTTCTGTTTCAATTTCTCCTTCTTCTGCTTTTCATTCTGCTTCTGCTTCTCCTGCTCTGCT
>NW_012320661.1:0-1694 GCF_000151885.1 Dipodomys ordii
TCATGATGGCTGCTTTTAGGCCTACTATGAATATTGTATCAATTACTCTTTACTTTAGGTTGTATCCTCTATCTAAAGAGCTGTACCTCTTTAGGTTAGCTTTAAAACTTACAGTAATTTTATTTTGGAAATGCAGGTAAGTTTTAAGGTGAACTAAGATTCTTTCTTGGACAACCAGCTATCATCAGGCTCGTTAGGCTTTTCACCTCTACCTTAAAATCTTCTCACTATTTTGCCACATAGATGAGTTGGCCCTGTGGTAGGCTGTTCTAAGGTAGCTCGTCTGATTTCGGGGTCTCTGGCTTAAGTTCTCTTTGTCAGGTGTTTTCTAGTTAGCTCATTATGCAAAAGGTATAAGGTTGAATCTTTGCTTTTTTATACTTAGGTTTATCTTTCATCATTCCCTTACGGTACTATTTCTATAGCGCTAAATTAAATTTTCTATCGCCTATACTAATATAGTTAGTAAATGATTTAGTTTACATGAAGGTAATATAGTAAATTTTATGATTTGTTAGGCTAGGTATGGTTCAAAATATTCATAGAGTGTGAAATCTTCTGAGTGTAAGTCAGATGCTTTTTTTAAGCTATATTTTGATTTTTCCAAGTGCACTTTCCAGTACACTTACCTTGTTACGACTTGTCTCCTCTCAATCTTTTGTAATTAGGTGTTATGTACTTTTAATTGTTGAGAAATTGAGGAGGGTGACGGGCGGTGTGTGCGTGCTTCATTGCTCTATTCAATTAAACACTCTAGTTTTAATTTACTACTAAATCCTCCTTTATTCTACGGATTTCACGTAGAGTTTCGTAATGTTCTAGTAATAGAAAATGTAGCCCATTTCGCTCCACTCCATGGGCTACACCTTGACCTAACTTCTTTAGTAATACTGATTAGGCTTACTTTATTTCCTTTTTAGGGTTAACTGAAGATGGCGGTATATAGGCTGAATTAGCAAGGAGTGGTGAGGTAAATCGGGGATCATCGGTTATGGAACAGGCTCCTCTAGGTGGATATAAAGCACCGCCAAGTCCTTTGAGTTTAAGCGGTGGCTTGTAGTTCTCTGGCGAGTAGTAATGTTATGAACTACTTATGTTTATGGCTAATTATAGTGGGGTATCTAATCCCAGTTTAGGTAATAGCTTTAGTGCTACAAAAATTAGAGTTACTTTCGTTATTGATTTTTACTTTGGCTTTGGCTTTTTACAGCGAAGACTAGTCTTAGCTCTATTTGATAAATATTTAAGCACTCTTTACGCCGGTAGAATATTAACTTGGGTCTTTCGTATGACCGCGGTGGCTGGCACGAAATTTACCAACCCTGTTTTTGTCAGTATGACTTAGTCAAACTTTCGTTCATTGCTTAAATTTTATCACTGCTGTATCCCGTGGGGGTGTGGTTAAACTTAGTGTTTTTAGCTGCGTGTAATTATCACGCGTGCTTTATACTTGCTCCTTGTAGTCTTTAGAGAACATAGGGCTGAACTCACTGGCTTACGGATATTTGCATGTGTAAATCTACTGACAGCTAATATTAAGGCTAGGACCAAACCTTTGTGTTTATGGAACCTAGAGATTCTTCTAGACATTTTCAGTGTCTTGCTTTAGATTATAAGCTACATGAACTAGTAGATTTAGGAAATGTATGTTGTGGTGAAGTTTTTGATTGGTTAAATTTTAAGGGTGAAATAAT
>NW_012320662.1:0-1694 GCF_000151885.1 Dipodomys ordii
TTTCTGCTTCTGCTTCTTCTGATTCTCCAACTTCTCCTTCTGCTTTTGATTCTCTTTCTGCTTCTGCTTATCCTTCTGTTTCTCCTACTCCTAATCCTTCTCTTCTCCTTCTCCTTCTTCTTCTTCTGCTTCTTCTGCTGCTTCTCCTCTGCTTCTTCTGCTCCTGCTTCTCCTGCTTCTGCTTCTTATGCTTCTACTGCTTCTTCTTCTGGTTCTGCTTCTTCTGCTTCTACTTCTCTTTCTGCTTCTGCTTCTCCTGTTTGTTTTTCTGCTTCTTCTGCTGCTTCTCCTTCTGCTGCTTCTTTTACTACTCCTTGTGCTTCTCTTTTTGCTCTCCTTCTGCTTCTGCTTCTGCTTCTTCTGTTTCTCCTGCCTGAATTTCTGGTTCTACTTCTTCTGCTGCTTCTCCTTCTGCTTCTGCTTCTCCTTCTGCTAATGTTTCTGCTTCTTCTGCTTCTTCTCTTTCGGCTTCTCCTGCTTCTGCTTCTTGTCCTTCTCCTGCTTCTCTTTCTGCTTCTGCTTCTCCTTCTGCTTCTCCTCCTTCACCTTCTCCTACTTCTGCTTCTCCTTCAGCTTCTGCTTCTTCTGCTTCTCCTGCTTCTCCTTCTGCATCTCCTTCTGCTTGTGCTTCTCCTTATGCTTCTTCTTCTGCCTCTGCTTCTCCTTCTCCTTCTTTTGCTTCTCCTTTTGCGTCTGCTTCTTCTGCTTTTCCTGCTTCTCCTTCTGCTTCTGCTTCTTCTGCTTCTCCTTCTGCATCTTCTTCTGCTTCTGCTTCTCCTTCTGCTTCTCCTTCTCCTTCTTCTGATTCTCCTTCTGCTTCTTCTTCTTCTGCTTTACCTGCTTCTCTTTCTGCTTCTCCTTCTGCTTCTCCTTCTGTTTCTCCTTCTCCTTCTTGTTCTTCTGCTTTTCCTTCTGCTTCTGCTACAACTGCTACTGCTTCTACTTCTTCTGTTTCTTCTGCTTCTCCTGCTTTTGATTCTCTTTCTGCTTCTGCTTCTCCTTCTGCTTCTCCATCTGCTTCTCCAGAGTCTGCTTCTTCTGCTTCTCCTGCTTCTCCCTTCTGCTTCAGGTTCTCCTTCTGCTTCTTCGGATTCTTATGCTTCTGCTTCTCCTGATTCAGCTTCTTCTGCTTCCCCTCCTTCTCTTTCTGCTTCTCCTTCTGTATCTGCTTCTCCTTCTGCTTCTGCTTCTTGTCCTTCTCCTGTATGTTCTGCTTATGCTCCTCCTGTTTCTGCATCTCCTGCTCCTCCTTCTGCTGCTCTTTCTGCTTCTCCTTCTGTTTCTCCTTCTCCTTCACCTTCTCGTTCTTCTGCTTTTCCTTCTGCTTCTCCTTAAGCTTCTGCATCTTCTGCTTCTTCTGCTACTGCCTCTGCTTCTTCTGTTTCTTCTGCTTCTAGTTCTGCTTCTCATTCTGCTTTTGCTTCTCTTTCTGCTTCTGCTTCTCCTTCTGCTTCTCCAGATTCTGCTTCTCCTGCTTCTCCTTCTGCTTCAGGTTCTGCTTCTGCTTTTGCTTCTCTTGCTGCTGCTTCTTCTGCTTCTCCTGCTTCTCTTTCTGCTTTTTCTTCTGTTTCTGTTTCTCCTTCTGTTTCTTCTCCTTCTTCTGTTTCTGCTTCTCCTGCTTCTCGTTCGGCGTCTCTTTCTGCTTCTCATTCTCCTTCTGCTCCTCCTACTCCTACTCCTTCTCTTTCTCCTCT
>NW_012320663.1:0-1694 GCF_000151885.1 Dipodomys ordii
CAGCGGGCACACAGCGGGACACAGCGGGGGGCACAGCAGTACACAGCGTGACACAGCGGGTCACAGCGAGGGACACAGAGGGGTACATAGCGGGACACAGTGGGGAACACAGGGAGGACACAGCGGGACCCAGCGGGACACAGCGTCGATACAGCGGGGACACAGCGGGATACAGTGGGGTACACAGCTGGAAACACAACGGGACACAGCGGGGGACACAGCGAGGACACAGCAGAACACAGCGTGGGAAACAGCGAGGACACAGCGGGACACAGCGAGACACAGCGGGACACAGTGGGGACACAGCAGTAGACACAGCGAGACACAGCAGGGGACACAGCGGGACACAGCGGGGAACACAGCGAGGACACAGCGGGGGACACAGCGGGGGACACAGCGGGACATAGCGTGGAACACAGCGGGACACAGCGGGACACAGCGGGACACAGCGTCGATACAGCGGGGACACAGCGTTACACAGTGTGGTACACAGCTGTGGACTCAACGGGACACAGTGGGGGCACAGCCGGACACAGCGGGACACAGTGGGACACAGCGGGGAAAAAGCGTGAGACACAGCAGGGGACAGAGAGGGTGACAGCAGGGGACACAGCGAGGAAACAGCCGGACACAGCGGTGACACAGCGGGGACTCAAGGGGGACACAGCGGGGTACAGCGGGGGACACAGCAGGGACACAGCGGGAAAACAGCGTGACACAAAAGGACACAGCGGGACACAGCGGGGGACACAGCGAGGACACAGCGGCACACAGTGGGGGACACAGCAAGGATAGAGCGGGAAACAGCGGGGGACACAGCAGGACATAGCTGGGGACAGAGCGGGACACAGCGGGACACAGCGGGGGACACAGGATGGACACAGCGGTACACAGCGGGGGACAGATCGAGGACACATTGGGACACAGCGGGGACACAGCGGGACTCAGCAGGGGACACAGCAGTACACAGCGGGACACAGCGGGACATAGCAGGGACACAGTGGGGGACACAGCGGGACACAGCGGGGGACACAGAGGGGGACACAGCGGGGAAAAAAGCGAGGCCAGAGCAGAACACAGCGTGGGACACAGCGAGGACATAGCGGGACACAGTTGGACAAAGCGGGGACACAGGGGGAAACAGTGTGTGACACAGCGGGACACAGCGGGACACAGCGGGGACACAGCGGGACACAGTGGGACACAGCGGGACACAGAGGTGGACATAGCGGGTTACAGAGTGGACACACCAGTGGAGAACGGGGACATAGCAGGACACAGCAGGGGACAAAGCGGGACATAGCGGGGACACAGCGGAGACACAGCAGTGGACAGAGAGTAGACACAGCGGGACACAGCGAGACATAGCGGGGACACAGCGGGACACAGCTGGGAAACAGCGGGGAAACAGCGAGGACAAGGGGGACACAGCGGGACACAGAGGGGACACAGCGAGAACAAAGCGGGACACAGCGGGGGACACAGCGGACACAGAGCGGACATAGCGGGACACAGCAGGACACAGCAGGGGACACAGCTGGACACAGTGGGACACAGTGCGGACACAGCGGGGGACACAGCGGGACACACCGGGAACCAGCGGGACACAGCAGACATAGCGGGGGACACAGCGGGGGACAGCGGGGATACACCAGGGGACAGCGGGGACACAGCGGGACACAGCGGGGGACAGC
>NW_012320664.1:0-1694 GCF_000151885.1 Dipodomys ordii
ATCACCTGCTGTGACCCGCTCTGTCCCTGCTGTATTGACGCTGTGTCCCGGTGTGTCCCGCTGTGTCCGTGCTGTGTTCCCGGCTGTGTCCCGTTGTGTACCCCTCTGTGTACCCCGCTGTGTCCCGCAGTATCCCCGGCTGTGACCCGCTGTGTCCCACTGTGTAACACTGTGTCCCCTGTTGTCCTGCTTTGGCCCCCGCTGTGACCTCGCTGTGTTTCTCTCTGTGTCCCCCTGTGTACCCTTCTGTGTCCCCTGCTGTGTCCCGCTGTGTACCCCGCTGTGTCCAGCTGTGTCCTCGCTGTGTCCCCCGCTGTCTCCTGCTTTGTCCCACGCTGTGTCCCGCTGTGACCTACTGTGTCCTCGCTGTGTGCCCCGCTGTGTCCCGTTGTGTCCCCGCTGTGTCTACTGCTGTGTCACGCTGTGTACCCCGCTGTGTCCCGCTATGTTCCCGCAGTGTACCCGCTGTGTCCCGCTGTTTCCCACTGTGTCCCATGGTGTCCCCCGCTGTGTCCCCCGGTGAGTCCCCGCTGTGTCCCCCACGGTTCAGGCTGTGTCTTCTGCTGTGTCCCCGCTGTGTCCCGCTGTGTCCCGCTGTGTCCTCGCTGTGTCCCACGCTGTGTTCCGCTGGGTCCTCGCTGTGTCCCGCGATGTGTCCCGTTGTGTCCCCAGCTGTGTCCCCGCTCTGTCCTGCTGTGTTCCCGCTGTATCGACGCTGTGTCACACTTTGTCCCGCTGTGTCCTCGCTGTGTTCCCAGCTGTGTCCCGCTGTGTACCCCTCTGTGTCCCCCTCTGTGTCCCGCTGTGTTCCCCGTTGTGTCCCGCTGTGTCCCGCTGTGTCCCCCGCTGTGTCCCTGCTGTGTCCCCCGGTATACTGCTGTATCCCACGCTGAGTCCCGCTGTGTCCCCGCTGTGTCCCCCATGTGTCCACCGCTGTGTCCCATTGTGTCCCGCTGTGTCCCCCACTGTTTCCCCCGCAGTGTACGGCTGTGTCCCCCGCTGTGTCCCCCTTTGTCCACTGCTGAATCCCCGCTATGTCCCGCTTTTTCCCCGGCTGTGTCCCACTGTGTCCTCACTGTGTCCCCCGCTGTGTCCCACTGTGTCTTCGCTGTGTCCCGCTGAGTCCCCGGCTGTCTGCCGCTTTGTCCCCGCTGTGTCCCTAGCTGTGTCCCGCTGGGTCCCGCTGTGTCCTCCCTGTGTCCCGCTGTGTCCCGCAGTGTCCTCGCTGTGTCCCACGCTGTGTTGCGCTGGGTCCTCGCTGTGTCCCACGCTGTGTCCCGCTGGGTCCCGCTGTGTCCTGCGATGTGTCCCGTTGTGTCCCCAGCTGTGTCCCCGCTCTGTCCTGCTGTGTTCCCGCTGTATCAACGCTGTGTCCCACTTTGTCCCGCTGTGTCCTCGCTGTGTTCCCAGCTGTGTACCTCTCTGTGTCCCCCTCTGTGTCCCGCTGTGTTCCCCGTTGTGTCCCGCTGTGTCCCACTGTGTCCCCCGCTGTGTCCCTGCTGTGTCCCCGCTGTGTCCTGCTGTATACTGCTGTGTCCCCCGATAATACCGCTGTGTCCCCGCTGTGTCCCGCTGTGTCCCCCATGTGTCCCCCGCTGTGTCCCATTGTGTCCCGCTGTGTCCCCCACTGTTTCCCCCGCTGTGTACGGCTGTGTCCCCCGCTGTGTCCCCCTTTGTCCACTGCGGTCCCCGCA
>NW_012320665.1:0-1694 GCF_000151885.1 Dipodomys ordii
CCGTTGTGTACCCCGTTGTGTACCCAACTGTGTACCCCGCTGTGTCCCGCTGTGTCCCCGCTGTATCGACGCTGTGTCCCGCTTGGTCCCGCTGTGTCCTCGCTGTGTTCCCCGCTGTGTCCCGCTGTTTACCCCTCTGTGTCCCCCGCTGTGTCCCACTGTGTCCAGCTGTGTACTGCTGTGTCCCCCGCTGAGTCCCGCTGTGTCCCCGCTGTGTCCCAATGTGTCCTCGCTGTGTCCCGCGCTGGGTCCCGCTGTGTCCCCCCTGTGTCCCCCGCTGTGTCCCGCTGTGTCCGGCTGTGTCCCCCGCTGTTTCCCCCGCTGTGTCCCCCACAGTGTCAGCGCTGTGTCCCGCTGTGTACTCGCTGTGTCCCCCGCTGTCTCCAGCTCTGTACCCAGCTTTGTCTCAAGCTTTGTCCCTGCTGTGTCCCACTGTGTCCCGCTGTGTCCCGCTGTGCCCCCACTGTGTCCCGTTGTGTTCACAGCTGTGTACCACGCTGTGTAACGCTGTGTCCCCGCTGTATCGACGCTGTGTACCGCTGGGTCCCGCTGCGTCCTCGCTGTGTTCCCCGCTGTGTCCCGCTGTATCCACTGCTGGGACCCGGCTGTGTCCCGCTGTGTCCCGCTGTGTCCTCACTGTGTCCCACTCTGTGTTCCGCTGTGTCCTCGTTGTGTCCCCCGCTGTGTCCCGCTGTGTCCCCCGCTGTGCCCTGCAGTGTCCCGCTCTGTCTCGCTGTGTCCTCGCTGTGTCACGCTGTGTCCCGCTGTGTCCCCCTGTCCCCCACTGTTTCCCTGCTGTGTCCGGCTGTGTCCCCCACTGTGTCCCGCTCTGTCCCCCTCTGTGTCCAGCTGTGTCCCCCGCTGTTTCCCACTGTGTCCCCGCAGTGTCACTGCTGTTTCTGCTGTGTCCCGCTGTGTTCCGTGGTGTCCCTCTTTGTATCCCGCTGTGTCCCCCGCTGTGTCCCGCTGTGTCCGACTGTGTCCCGCTCTGTCCCCGCTGTGTCCCGCTGTGTCCCGCTGTGTCCCCTCTGTGTTCCGGCTGTGTCCCGCTGTGTCCCCCGCTTTGTCCTGCTGTGTCCCCACAGTGTCCCGCTGTGTCCCACTGTGTCCCACTGTGTCCCGTGTTGTCCCTCTTTGTCCCCTGCTGTGTCCACCGCTGAGTCCCCTCTTTGTGGCCGCTGTTTCCTGCTGTGTCCTCGCTGTGTCCCCCGCTGTCTCCCGCTTTGTCCCCCGCTGTGTCCCCGCTGTGTCACGCTATGTCCTCGCTGTTTTCCCCGCTGTGTCCCGCTGTGTCCCCGCTATGTCCCCAGCTGTGTCCCGCTGTGTCCCGCTGTGTACCCCGCTGTGTCCCGCTATATTCACGCAGTGTCCCGCTGTGTCCCGCTGTGTCCTCGCTGTGTCCCCCGCTGTGTCCTGTTGTGTCCCCAGCTATATACCTCGCTGTGTCCCGCTGTGTCCACGCTGTATCGACGCTGGGTCCCACTGGGTCCCGCTGTGTCCTCCCTGTGTCCCCAGCTATGTCCCGCTGAGTCTGCCACTGTGTCCCGCTGTGTCTACTGCTTTGTCCCCGTTGTGTCCCGCTGTGTCCCGCTGTGTCCTCTCTGTGTCCCCCGCTGTGTCGCGCTGTGTCCTTTTGTGTCACGCTGTTTCCCCGCTGTGTCCCTCTGTGTACCTCGCTGTGTCCAGCTTTGTCC
>NW_012320666.1:0-1694 GCF_000151885.1 Dipodomys ordii
GTCCTGCTGTGTCCCAGGTGTGTCCCCGCTGTGTCCTGCTGTGTCCGCGCTGTCCGCCGCTATGTCCCGCTGTGTCCCTGCTGTCCCCAGGGGTGTCCCCGCTGTCCCCCGCTGTATCCCCCTCTGTGTCCGGATGTGTCCCGTTTTGTCCCGCTGTGTCCCGCTGTGTCCGCCATGTGTCCCCGCTGTGTCCCCGCTGTGTCCTCGCTGTGTCCCCCGCTGTGTCTCGTTGTGTCCGCCCTGTGTTCCCACTGTCCCCCGCTGTGTCCCGGTGTGTCCCCGCTGTCCCCAGCTGTGTCACCGCTGTCACCTGCTGTTCCCCTCTGTGTCCCCCCCTGTGTCCCCGCTATGTTCCGCTGTATTCCGTGGTGTCTGACTTTGTGCCCGGCTGTGACCCCTGCTGTGTCCCCGCTGTGTCCCGCTCTGTCCCCACTGTGTCCCGCTGTGTCCCCCGCTGTGTCCCGCTGTGTCCCCCGCTGTGTCCGGTTGTGTTTCCCGCTGTGTCCCGCTGTGTATTGCTGTGTACCGGCTGTGTCCCGCTGTGTACCGATGTGTCCCCGCTGTGTCCAAGCTGTGTCTCCCTGCTGTCCCCCGCTGTGTCCCCACTGTGTTCCGCTGTGTCCCCTCTGTGTACCGCTGTGTCTTCGCTGTGTCCTACTGTGTTCTGGCTGTGTCCGGCTGTGTCCCCACTGTCCCCCGCTGTGTCCCCTGCTGTGTCCCCGCTGTGTCCAGCTGTGTCATGTTTTGTCCCGCTGTGTCCCCCTGTGTCCCTGCTTTGTCCCCTGCTTTGTCCCCTTTGTGTCCCGCTGTGCCCGGCTGTGACCCCCGCTGTGTCCAGCTGTGTCCCCTGCTGTGTCCCCCGCTGTGTCCCGCTGTGTCCTCGCTGTGTCCCCTGCTGTGTCTCACTGTGTTCTCGGTGTGTCCCTCGCTGTGTTCCGCTGTGTCCATGCTGTGTCTCCCGCTGTGTCCCGCTGTGTCCCGCTGTGTGTCCCGCTGTGTTCCCCGCTGTGTCCTGCTGTGTCCTGCTGTGTCCCGCTGTGTCCCATTGTGTGCCTGCTCTCCACCGGTGTGTCCCCCACTGTGTCCCACTGTGTCCTGCTGTTTCCCCGCTGTGGCCCGAAGTGTCGTGCTGTGTCCGACTCTCTGTGCCACGCTGTTTCCTGCTGTGTCCCCGCTGTGTCCCCGCTGGGTCCCGCTGGGTCCCTGCTGTGTCCTCACTGTATCCGCAGCTGTGACCCACTGTGTCCTTGGTGTGTCATCGCTGTGTAATCTCTATGTCCATTAGTGTCTCCGCTGTGTCCCGCAATGTCCCCCTATGTCCCCGCTGTGTCCTCGCTGTGTCCTTCTGTATCCCGCTGTGTCGCCCGCTGTGTTCCCCACTATTTCCCCGCTGTGAAACGTTGTGTCCCGCAGTGTGCCTGTTGTGTCCTCGCTGTATCCCCAGCTCTGTCCTACTGTGGCCCCTGCTGTGTGCCCGCTGTGTCCCCGCTGTGTCCTCCTGTGTCCCGCTGTGTCCTCGCTGTGTCCTTCTGTATCCCGCTGTGTCCCCCACTATTTCCCCGCTGTGACCGGCTGTGTCCATGCTATGTCCCCCGCTGTGTCCCGCTTTGTCCCGCTGTGTTCCCCGCTGTGTTCTCCGCTGTGTCCTGCTGTGTCCTCGCTGTGTCCCCGCTGTGTCCCGATCTGTCCCGCTG
>NW_012320668.1:0-1693 GCF_000151885.1 Dipodomys ordii
ACTCGTTCTCCATCTTCTGCAACTCCTGATGCTCCTTCTGCATCTTCGTCTGAATATGAATATCATTCAGAAGCATCTTCTGCTTCTGCATCTCCTTCTTCTGCATCTCCTTATGATTGTGCTTCTAAAGCTTATTCTTTTTCTTCAGCTTCTCCTGCTTCTGCTTCTTCAGCTTCTACTGCTTCTCCTTCTCCTTCTCCTTCGCCTTCTTCTTCTTCTTCTTCTTCTTCTTCTTCTTCTTCTTCTTCTTCTTCTTCTTCTTCTTCTTCTTCTTCTTCTTCTTCTTCTTCTTCTTCTTCTCTTTCTGCTGCTTCTGCTTTTCCTTCTTCTTCTTCTTCTACTGCTTCTCTTTCTGCTTCTCATTCTGCTTCTGCTTCTCCTTCTGCTTCTCCTATTGCTTCTGCTACTCTTCCTTCTCCTTCTCCTACTTCTCCTTCTCCTTCTGCTTCTTCTGCTTCTCCTGCTTCTCCTTCTGCATCTTCTTCTAGTTCTGCTTCTCCTTCTGCTGCTTCTTCTGCTTCTGTTTCTCCTTCTGCTTCTCCTTCTTCTTCTTCTGCTTCTTCTGCTTCTCCTTATGTTTCTCCTTCACGTTCTTCTGCTTTCACTTTTGCTTCTCCTTCTGCTTCTGCTGCAACTGCTACTACTTCTGCTTCTTCTGTTTCTTCCGCTTCTCCTTCTCCTTTTGATTCTCTTTCTGCTTCTGCTTCTCCTTCAGCTTCTCATTCTGCTTCTCCAGATTCTGCTTCTTCTGCTTCTCCTTCTGCTTCAGGTTCTGCTTCTGCTTCTTCGGATTCTTATGCTTCTGGTTCTCCTGCTTCTGCTTCTTCTGCTTCCCCTCCTTCTCTTTCTGCTTCTCCTTCTGTTTCTGCTTCTCCTTCTGCTTCTGCTTCTGCTTCTTGTCCTTCTCCTGTTTCTTCTGCTTCTGCTTCTCCTGCTTCTGCTTCTTCTGCTTTTCCTGCTTCTCTTTCTGCTTCTGCTCCTCCTTCTGCTTCTGCCCCTTCTATTTCTTCTGTTTCTTCTTCTTCTGCTTCTCCCGCTCTGCTTCTTCTGCTTCTCCTGCTTCTCGTTCTGCTTCTCTTCGTCGGCTTCTCTTTCTACTTCTCCTTCTGCTTCTTCTGCTTCTTCTCCTTCTTCTTCTCCTTCTGCTTCTGCTTCTTCTGCTTCTCCTGCTACTCCTTCTGCATCTCCTTCTGCTTGTGCTTTTCCTTCTGCTTCTTTTTCTGCTTCTGCTTCTCCTTCTTCTGCTTCTCCGTCTGTTTCTGCTTCTTCTGTTTTTCCTGCTTCTCCTACTGCTTCTCATTCTTCTGCTCCTTCTGTTTCTCCTTGTCGTTATTCTGCTATTCCTTCTGCTTCTCTATCTGCTTCTGCATCTTCAGCTTCTTCTGCTACTGCTTCTGCTTCTGCTTCCTCTGTTTCTTCTGCTTCTCTTTCTGATTCTGCTTCTCCTTCTGGTTCTCCTTCTTGTCCAGATTCTGCTTCTTCTGCTTCTCCTGCTTCTCCTTCTGCTTCAGTTCTGCTTCTGCTTCTTCTGCTTCTATTTCTGCTTTTCCTTCTGTTTCTGCTTCTCTTTCTGCTTCTGCTTCTTATCCTTCTTCTATTTCTTTTGATTCTGCTTCTCCTGCTTCTGCTTCTCCTGCTTCTCCTTCTGTTTCTCCTTATGCTTCTCCTTCTGCTACTCTTTCTTCTGCTTCTA
>NW_012320669.1:0-1693 GCF_000151885.1 Dipodomys ordii
TTAATCACTTCTCCTGCTTCAGCTTCTACTGCTTCCCCTCCTTCTCTTTCTGCTTCTCCTTCTGTATCTGCTTCTCCTTCTGCTTCTGCTTCTTGTCCTTCTCCTGTTTGTTCTGCTTAGGCTTCTCCTGTTTCTGAATCTCCTGCTCCTCCTTCTGCTGCTCTTTCTGCTTCTCCTGCTGCTTTTCCTTCTCCTGCTCCTTCTTCTGCTTCTCTTTCTGCTTCTCCTTCTGTTTCTCCTTCTCCTTCACCTTCTCGTTCTTCTGCTTTGCCTTCTGCTTCTCCTTCTGCTTCTGCATCTTCTGCTACTGCCTCTGCTTCTTCTGTTTCTTCTCCTTCTAGTTCTCCTTCTCCTTCTGCTTTTGCTTCTCTTTCTGCTTCTGATTCTCCTACTGCTTCTCCAGATTCTGCTTCTCCTGCTTCTCCTTCTGCTTCAGGTTCTGCTTCTGCTTCTTCTGCTTCTGCTTCTCCTGCTGCTGCTTCTTCTGCTTCTCCTGCTTCTCTTTCTGCTTTTCCTTCTGTTTCTGCTTCTCCTTCTGTTTCTTCTCCTTCTTCTGTTTCTTCTGTTTCTGCTTCTCCTGCTTCTCGTTCGGCTTCTCTTTCTGCTTCTTCTTCTCCTTCTCCTTCTTCTGCTTCTCCTTCTGCTTCTGCTTCTTATGCTTATTCTTTTTCTTCTGCTTCTCCTTCTCCTGCTTCTGCTTCTCCTGCTTCTGCTTCTTCTGCTGCTTCTGCTTCTTCTGCTTCTACTGCTTCTCCTTCTCCTTCTCCTTCTTCTCCTTCTTCTTCTTCTTCTTCTTCTTCTTCTTCTTCTTCTTCTTCTTCTTCTTCTTCTTCTTCTTCTTCTTCTTCTTCTTCTTCTTCTTCTTCTTCTTCTTTTTCTTCTTCTCTTTCTGCTCCTTCTGCTTTTCCTGCTTCTTCTTCTTCTACTGCTTCTCTTTCTGCTTCTCATTCTGCTTCTGCTTCTTCTTCTGCTTCTCCTATTGCTTCTACGGCTCTTCCTTCTCCTTCTCCTACTTCTCCTACTTCTGCTTCTGCTTCTTCTGCTTCTCCTGCTTCTCCTTCTGCATCTTCTTCTGCTTCTGTTCTCCTTCTGCTTCTCCTTCTGCTTCTTCTGCTTCTCCTTCTGATTCTCCTTCTGCTTCTCCTTCTGTTTCTCCTTCTCCTTCTCATTCTTCTGCTTTTCTTTCTGCTTCTCCTTCTGCTTCTGCTGCAACTGCTACTGCTTCTTCTGTTTCTTCTGCTTCTCCTTCTGCTTTTGATTCTCTTTCAGCTTCTGCTTCTCCTTCAGCTTCTCATTCAGCTTCTCCAGATTCTGCTTCTTCTGCTTCTCCTGCTTCCGCTTTTGCTTCAGGTTTTGCTTCTGCTTCTTCGGATTCTTATGCTTCTGCTTCTCCTGCTTCTGCTTCTACTTCTTCCCCTCCTCTTTCTCCTTCTCCTTCTGTTTCTGCTTCTCCTTCTGCTTCTGCTTCTTGTCCTTCTCCTGTTTCTTCTGCTTCTGCTTCTCCTGCTTCTGCTTCTTATGCTTTTCCTGCTTCTCTTTCTGCTTCTCCTTCTGCTTTTCCTTCTCCTTCTGCTTCTGCTCCTTCTCCTTCTTCTGTTTCTTCTTCTTCTGCTTCCTCCGCTTCTGCTTCTTCTGCTTCTCACTGCTTCTCGTTCTGCTTCTCTTCGTCGGCTTCTCTTCTACTTCTGCTTGA
>NW_012320670.1:0-484 GCF_000151885.1 Dipodomys ordii
CGCCGACTCCACACGCGTGTGTCTTCACACGGGCGCACCCGCACGCACACTTCCACCGTTTCCCGGCGAAGCAGGCCCCGGGCGACCTCCCGGGTGGGGTGCAGCGCCGCGCCGGGGAGTCCGGGCCCCGCGCCGCGCCGCCGCCCGCTGGGCGCGGAGCTTCGGGTGGGGGAAGAGTTTATTTTTGTCTCGAGCTGCTGCCGCGGCTGCTCGCGGCCTAAATCCAGAGGGGCGCCTGACGGTGGAGATGCTGGCTGTGGCTGTAGATGGAGATGCAACCGCTCGGTGGATTCTCCAGGAGGAGGAGGAGGAGGAAGGAGGGGAGGAGGGGGAGGGAGGAGGGAACCGCCGCTGCCTCCGCCCATGCTTTGCATTAGCCCCCACCCACTCACCCGTGCCCCTTCGCCGCCGCAGTGCAAGTTTTCAGCGCGGGGAAAATCTGTTGCTAGTGCTTGGCGTTCAATAAGGACAACCCCCTGTGGCC
>NW_012320671.1:0-1693 GCF_000151885.1 Dipodomys ordii
TCTTTTCTTTCCTCTGACTTCTGACTTTTCTGCTTCTCTGCCTCTCTGCTTCTCTTTCTGCATCTTCTTCTGATCTGCTTCTTCTTCTGCTTCTTCTTCTGCTTCTGCTTCTCCTTCTTCTGCTTCTCCTTCTGATTCTCCTTCTGCTTCTCCTTCTGCTACTCCTTCTCCTTCTTCTGCTTCCCCCTCTGCTTCTGCTTCTTATGCTTCTTCTTTTTCTTCTGGTTCTGCTTCTCCTGCTTCTGCTTCTTATGCTTCTACTGCTTCTTCTTCTTCTTCTGCTTCTTCTGCTTCTACTTCTCTTTCTGCTTCTGCTTCTCCTGCTTGTTTTTCTGCTTCTTCTGCTGCTTCTCCTTCTGCTTGTTCTTCTACTTCTTCTTCTCCTCTTTTTGCTTCTCCTTCTGCTTCTGCTTCTACTTCTTCTGTTTCTCCTGCCTGAATTTCTGGTTCTACTTCTTCTGCTGCTTCTCCTTCTGTTTCTGCTTCTTCTGCTTCTTCTATTTCGGCTTCTCCTGCTTCTGCTTCTTGTGCTTCTCCTGCTTCTGTTTCTGCTTCTCATTCCGCTTCTGCTTCTCCTTCTGCTTCTGCTTCTCCTCCTTCTCCTACTTCTCCTTCTCTTTCAGCTTCTGCTTCTTCTGTTTCTCCTGCTTCTCCTTCTGCATCTCCTTCTGCTTGTGCTTGTCCTTATGCTTCTTCTTCTTCTTCTTCTGCTTCTCCTTCTCCTTCTTTTGCTTCTCCTTTTGCTTCTGCTTCTTCTGCTTTTCCTTCTTCTCCTTCTGCTTCTGCTTCTTCTGCTTCTCCTTCTGCATCTTCTTCTGCTTCTCCTTCTTCTTCTTCTGCTTATCCTTCTGATTCTCCTTCTGCTTCTTCTTCTTCTGCTTTACCTGCTTCTCTTTCTGCTTCTCCTTCTGCTGCTCCTTCTGTTTCTCCTTCTCCTTCTTGTTCTTCTGCTTTTCCTTCTGCTTCTCGTTCTGCTTCTGCTACAACTGCTACTGCTTCTTCTTCTTCTGTTTTTCTGCTTCTCCTTCTGCTTCAGGTTCTGCTTCTGCTTCTTCGGATTCTTATGCTTCTGCTTCTCCTGCTTCTGCTTCTTCTGCTTCCCCTCCTTCTCTTTCTGCTTCTCCTTCTGTTTCTGCTTCTCATTCTGCTTCTGCTTCTTGTCCTTCTCCTGTTTCTTCTGCTTCTGCTTCTCCTGATTCTGCATCTCCTGCTTCTCCTTCTGTTGCTCTTTCTGCTTCTCCTGCTGCTTTTCCTTCTCCTGCTCTTTCTTCTGCTTCTCTTTCTGCTTCTACTTCTGTTTCTCCTTCTCCTTCTCGTTCTTCTGCTTTTCCATCTGCTTCTGCTTCTGCATCTTCTGCTTCTTCTGCTACTGCCTCTGCTTCTTCTGTTTCTTCTGCTTCTCCTTCTGCTTCTCCTTCTGCTTTTGCTTCTCTTTCTGCTTCTGCTTCTCCTTCTGCTTCTCCAGATTCTGCTTCTTCTGCTTCTCCTGCTTCTCCTTCTGCTTCAGGTTCTGCTTCTGCTTCTTCGGCTTCTTCTGCTTCTGCTTCTCCTGCTGCTGCTTCTTCTGCTTCTCCTGCTTCTCTTTCTGCTTTTCCTTCTGCTTCTGCTTCTTCTCCTTCTTCTGTTTCTTCTGCTTCTGCTTCAACCGGCTACTGCTTCTCCTGCTTCTCGTTCTCCTTCCCTTGCTGCTTCT
>NW_012320672.1:0-1693 GCF_000151885.1 Dipodomys ordii
GCTGTGTCCCGCTGGGGCCCACTGGGTCCTCTCTGTGTTCCCCACTGTGTCCCGCTGTATACCACTCTGTGTCCCCCTCTGTGTCCCGTTGTGTCCCCCGCTGTTTCCCGCTGTGCCCCGCTGTATCCCCCGCTGTGTCCTTGCTGTGGCCCCGCTGAATCCCGCTGTGTTCCAGCTCTGTCCCGCTGTGTCCCCGCTGTATCGACGCTGTGTCCCGCTGGGTCCCGCTGGGTCCTTGCTGTGTTCCTCGCTGTGTCCCGCTGTGTACCCCTCTGTGTCCTCCGCTGTGTCCCGTTGTGTCTCCCGCTGTGACCAACTCTGTCCCGCTCTGTCCCCGCTGTGTCCCGCTGTGTCCCCTTGTGTCCCCACTGTGTGTCCACTGTGTCCCGCTGTGTACCCCGCTGTGTCCACCTGTGTCCCTGCTGTGTCCTGCTGTGTCCCCTCTCTGTCTCCTGCTGTCCCCCGCTGTGTCACGCTGTGTCCCCCGCTTTGTCCCGCTGTGTCTCTGCAGTGTCCCCGCTGTGTCCCGCTGTGTCACACTGTGTCCCGTGGTGTCCCGCTTTTTCCCCCGCTGTGTCCCTCTGTGTCCCCCGCTGTGTCCCTTTGTGTCCACTGCTGTGTCTCCGCTGTGTCCCGCTGTGTCCCAGGCTGTCCACTGCTGTGTCCCGCTGTGTCCTCTCTGTGTGTTCGCTGTGTCCCGCTGTGTACCACGCTGTGTCCAGCTGTGTCCCCGCTGTGTCCCGCTGTGTCCCCTCTCTGTCCCCAGCTGTGTCCCCCGCTGTGTCCCGCTGTGTCCCCTGCTTTGTCTCGCTGTGTCCCCGCAGTGTCCCCGCTGTGTCCCACTGTGTCACACTGTGTTCCGTGGTGTCCCGCTTTGTCCCCCGCTGCGTCCCCCGCTGAGTCTCCTCTGTGTCCCCGCTGTGTCCCTTTGTGTCCACCCTGTGTCCCCTGCTGTCTCCTGCTTTGTCCCACGCTGTGTCCCGCTGTGTCCCGCTTTGTCCTCGCTGTGTCCCCGCTGTATCGACGCTGTGTCCCGCTGGGTCCCGCTGTGTCCTCGCTGTGTTCCCCGCTGTGTCCCGCTGTGTTCCCCTCTGTGTCACGCTGTGTCCCCGGCTGTGTCCCCCTGTGTCCCGCTGTGTCCCCGCTGTGTGCCTGCTGTGTCCCGCTGTGTAATGCTGTGTCCCCGCTGTATCGACGCTGGGTCCCGCTGGGTCCCACTGTGTCATACTGTGTCCCATGGTGTCCCACTTTGTCCCCCGCTGTGTCCCCCACTGAGTCCCCTCTCTGTCGCCGCTGTGTCCTGCTGTGTCCTCGCTGTGTCCCCCGCTGTCTCCCGCTTTGTCCCCCGCTGTGACCCGCTGTGTCCTGGTGTGTCCACAGCTGTGTCCCGCTGTGTCCCGCTGTGTACCCCGCTGTGTCCCGCTATGTTCCCGCAATGTCCCCAGCTGTGTACTCGCTGTGTCCCGCTGTGTCCCCGCTGTATCAACGCTGGATCCCGCTGGGTTCCGCTGTGTCCACCCTTTGTCTCCCGCTGTGTCCCGCTGTGTTCCCCACTGTGTCCCGCTGTGTTTCCGCTGTGTCCCGCTGTGTCCCGCTGTGTCCCCGCTGTGTGCCTGCTGTGTCCCGCTGTGTACCCTGCTGTGTCCAGATGAGTCACCACTGTGTCCCACTGTGGCCCTTCTCTGTCTCCTCT
>NW_012320673.1:0-1693 GCF_000151885.1 Dipodomys ordii
GCTGGGAGCGGTCCAGCCTGAGCCGCCCCCCCCCCCCGGGGCCGGGCACCTCTGCTCCAGTGGCCCCTCCCCCACAGCAGCAGAGGCCCAGCAGGAGCCGGGCTCCCCTGGACAGGGTCAGAGCAGGCAGGCCTGCCAGGGTCCATCACGCGCTGCGCCACCTGTCCACACCCGGACAGACTGGACGGAGGGATGGCCAGTGAGTGATTTCATTGCTGTTGTGCCAGGACTGGAGCTTGAACTCAGGGCTCTGGCACCGTCCTTTGGCTTTTTGGCTCAAAGCTCAGGTGCTCTACCACCTGAGTCAGCAGCTCCACTTCTGGATTTCTTGCTGGTTCATTGGAAATAAAGAGTCTTGCTAATTTTTCTGCTCGGGCTAGTTTGGAACTACAGTCCTCAGATCTCAGCCTCCTCAGTAGCAAGGATCACAGGCGTGAGCCACCGGAGCCCGGAGCCAGGCTTCTTGATGCCATATTCCGATGCACTTTTTACCCGACATTCTTGTTTGTCAGTCATAGGGCCTGAACTCTGTGCCCAGGCCGGGCACTGTCCCTCAGCTCTTCAGCTCAAGGTGAGCACTCTACCACTTGAGCCACAGCACCATTTCCAGCTTTTTCTGTGTATGTGGTACTGAGGAATCGAACCCAGGGCTTCATGCATGCAAGGCAAGCACTCTACCACTGAGCCACCTTCCCAGCCCCCACCCGTCATTCTTTTTTTTAAAAATCTTATTCTTTAATTTTTTTTATCCCTTCCCGACTCCCAATCCCCCCCACCCCGTCATTCTTGAGCCCTTGTCCTTCCACAGGTAGGAGAGGAAGGGAGGAGGGGGGTCAGCGGGCAAGGATGTGGGGGCCTGAGGACACTGCATTGCGCTCTCCGGCTGTCTCTCTCGGGAGCTCTTTATTTTTTTTGGGGGGGTCAGGTTGTGGGGCCTGAACTCTGGGCTGGGCACTGTCCCTCAGCTCTTCAGCTCAAGGCTAGCGCTCTACCACTTGAGCCACAGCGCCACTTCCGGCTTTTTTTTTCTTTTTGCTTATGTGGTGCTGAGGAATCGAACCCAGGGCCTTATGCATGTAAGGCAAGCGCTCTACCACTGAGACACCTTCCCAGCCCCATCGGGAGCTCTTTATAACCCCTGACTTTCTGGCCCCGAACCCCTTGCCTACATCCAAGCCTGGCAGAGGGGAGCACTCCTGAGAGGTTGGTGTGGAACCGGCCTCGAGCCCACGGGAAATCCGCCCCAAGGATTTTCTGTTGCACTCCGGTTCTTCCCGCCCTGGGAGAGCCAGACAGCGCACTAACCAGTGACTGGGGGCGGGCGTGCGCACAGGACCGGGGCGGGTGTAGATTGGTGGTGAGCTCTTCCCCAGGCCAGTGCCTGAGAAGGAGTCCATCATGGTCCTCGGGGCCTCTTGGCCCAATGTCACAGACGAGCTTTTGGAGCCCGCCTGGGGCAGGATATAATTAACCACCCAGCCATGCCCCGCCCTGCCTCCTCAGAGAGCATGAACTTAGCTGTGTTGCCAGGAGGCTGTTGGGCTGGCCCACCTCCTGCCCACTCCGGACTACTGAGCCGCATATTCAAATTTTGACAGATTCCAATCAATCAGGTGGCCACAGCCCAGGGGCCGCTGCAGGGAAGCGTGGCTAGCAAAAGATACACAAGGAAATGCACTTTGACTTTCACGGT
>NW_012320674.1:0-1693 GCF_000151885.1 Dipodomys ordii
CAGCGGGGACACAGCGGGGGACACAGCCGGACACAGCGGGACACAGTGGGGACACATGGAGGACTCAGCGGGACAAAGCGGGGACACAGCGGCGACTCACCGGGGGACACAGCGGGGGACAAAGCGGGACACCACAGAACACAGTGGGAAACAGCGGGACACAGCGGGGAAACTGCGGGGACACAGGGGGACAAAGCGTGGGACACATAGGGACACAGCGGGGGACACAGCGGGGGCCACAGCGGGACACAGTGGGACACAGCGGGGCACACAGGGGGGACACAGTGGGACACAGCAGGGACAAAGCTTGAGACACAGCGGGGTACAGAGCAGGAGACAGCGGCGGACACAGCGAGGACACAGCGGGACACAGCGCTGACACAGCGGGGGACACAGCGGGGGACACAGCGGGGGACACAGCCGGACACAGCGGGACACAGCGGGGGAAACAGGGGGGAACCAGCGGGACCCAGCACGGGACACAGCGTGGACACATTGGGACACAGCGGGGACACAGCGGGACACAGCGGGGGACACAGCAGTACACAGCGGGACACAGCGGGTCACAGCGAGGGACACAGAGGGGTACATAGCGGGACACAGTGGGGAACACAGGGAGGACACAGCGGGACACAGCGTCGATACAGCGGGGACACAGGGGGACACAGTGGGGTACACAGCTGGGGACACAACGGGACACAGCGGGGGACACAGCGAGGACACAGCAGAACACAGCGTGGGAAACAGCGAGGACACAGCGGGACACAGCGAGACACAGCGGGACACAGTGGGGACACAGCAGTAGACACAGCGAGACACAGCGGGGGACACAGCGGGACACAGCGGGGAACACAGCGAGGACACAGCGGGGACACAGCGGGGACACTGCGAGAACATAGTGGGACACAGCGGGGCACACAGCGGGAAAAAGCGGGACACAGCTTGGGACACAGCGGGAACACAGCAGGACACAGTAGGGGACACAGCGAGGACACAGCGGGACACAGTGGGACACAGCGTGGGACAAAGCGGGAGACAGCAGGGGACACAGCGAGGACACAGCGGGACACAGCGGCGACACATAGAGGACTCAGTGGGGGACACAGTGGGGGACAGAGCGGGACACAGCGGGACACTGCGGGGCACAGAGGGGGACACAGCGGGACACAGCGGGGGACCCAGCGGGACACAGCGGGACACAGAGGGACACTGCGGGGCACAGCGGGGGACACAGCGGGACACAGCGGGGGACACAGGGAGGACACAGCTTAACACAGCATGGGACGAAGCGAGGACACAGCGGGACACAGCGGGACACAGCGAGACACAGCGGGACACAGCGGGGACATAGCAGTGGACACAGTGGGACACAGCGGGGGACAAAGCGGGACACCAAGGAACACAGCAGGACATAGCATGAAACAGCGGTGAACCTGCGGGGACACAGCGGGACACAGCGGGGGACACAGCGGGACACAGCGGGACACAGCGGGGGACACAGCGGGACACAGCGTCTATACAGAGGGAACAGAGCGGGACACAGCGGTGACACAGCGGGACACAGCAGGACCCAGCGGGGAAACAGGGGGGACACAGTGGGACACAGCGAGGACACAGCGGGACACAACGGGACACTGCGGGGCACAGCGGGGGACACAGCGGGACACAGCGGGGGACACAGGGAGGACACAGC
>NW_012320675.1:0-1693 GCF_000151885.1 Dipodomys ordii
CAGCGAGAACACAGCTGGACAAAGCGGGGTACACAGCGGGACACAAGGGGCACACAGTGGGGACACAGCAGGGGACAAAGCGGGACACAGCGGGTCACAGCGGGGGACACAGCGGGACACAGCGGGGGACACAGAGGGGTACACAGCGGGACACAGCCGGGAACACAGCGTGGACACAGCAGGACACAGCGGGACACAGCAGTACACAGCGGGACACAGCGGGGGACACAGTGGGACACAGCGGGGACACAGCAGGACACAGCGGGACACAGCGGGGGACACAGCGGTACACAGCTTGGGACACAGCGAGGTCAAAGCGGGACACAGCGGGACACAGCGGGGACACAGCAGGGACACAGCAGGGACACAGCGGGGGACACAGCGGGGGACACAGCGGGACACAACGGGGAACATATCGAGGACACAGCGGGACCCAGCAGGACACAGCGTCGATACAGAGGGGACACAGCGGGACACAGCGGGGTACACAGCTGAGGACACAACGGGACACATCGGTGGACACAGCGAGGACACAGCGGGACACAGCGGGGACACTGCGGGAACATAGCTGGACACAGCGGGTACAGAGCGGGACACAGCGGGGTCACAGAGTGGTATACAGCGGGACACATCGGGAAACAAAGCGAGGTCACAGCGGGGGACAAAGCGGGACAACACGGAACACAGTGTGACACAGCGGGACACAGCGGGACACAGCGGGACACAGCGCGGGACAGAGCGGGGAACAGCAGAGGACAGAGAGGGGACACAGCGGGACACAGCGGGTACACAGCTGGACACAGCGGGGTACACAGAGGGACACAGCGGGCACACAGCGGGGACACAGCGGGACACAACGGGACACAGCGGGGACACAGTGGGACACAGCGGGACAAAGCGGCAGACACAGCGGGACACAGCAGGCACACAGCGGGGACACAGCGGGACACAGCGGGACACAGCGGGGACACAGCGGGACACAGCCGGACACAGCGGGACACAGCAGGGGACACAGCGGGACACAGTTGGGGACCCAGTGAGGACACAGCGGGACACAGCAGGGGACACAGCGAGGACACAGCAGGGGACACAGTGGGGGACACAGCGGGACACAGCGGGAAACACAGTGAGGACACAGCGGGACACAGCGTCGATACAGCGGGGACACAGCGTTACACAGCGTGGTACACAGCTTTGGACACAACGGGACACAGTGGGGGCACAGCCGGACACAGCGGGACACAGTGGGACACAGTAGGGACAAAGCGTGAGACACAGCGGGGGACAGAGAGGGAGAAAGCAGGGGACACAGCGAGGACACAGCGGGACACAGCGGTGACACAACGGGGACTCAGCGGGGGACACAGCGGGACACAGCGGGGGACACTGCGGGACACAATGTGGGACAGAGCGTGGGACACAGCGAGACACAGCGGGGACAAAGCTGGACACAGCGGGGTACACAGAGGGACACAGCAGGGACACAGCGGGGAAACAGCGTGACACAAAAGGACACAGAGCGACACAGCGGGGGACACAGCGGCACACAGTGGGGGACACAGCAAGGACAGAGCGGGACACAGCGGGGGACAAAGCGGGACATAGCGGGGGACACAGCGCGGACACAGCGGGACACAGGGGTACACAGCATGGGACACAGGAAGGACACAGCGGTACACAGCGGGGACAGAGT
>NW_012320676.1:0-1693 GCF_000151885.1 Dipodomys ordii
CCCGCTGTGTCCCGTTGTGTCCCCAGCTGTGTACCCCGCTGTGTCCCGCTGTGTCCCCTCTGTATCGACGTTGTATCCCGCTTGGTCCCGCTGTGACCTTGCTGTGTTCCCCGCTGTGTCCTGCTGTTTACCCCTCTGTGTCCCCCGCTGTGTCCCGCTGTGTCCCGCTGTGTACTGTTGTGTCCCTTGCTGAGTCCCGCTGTATCCCCGCTGTGTCCCAATGTGTCCTCGCTGTGTCCCGCACTGGGTCCCGTTGTGTCCCCGCTGTGTCCCAATGTGTCCTCGCTGTTTCCCACGCTGTGTTCTGCTGTGTCCTCGCTGTGTCCCCCGCTGTGTCCCGCTGTGTCCCCGCTGTATCGACGCTGTGTCCCGCTTGGTCCCGCTGTGTCCCCCCTGTGTCCCCCGCTGTGTCCCACTGTGTCCCGCTGTCTCCCCCGCTGTGTCCCTATGTGTCCCACGCTTTGTCCCCCTGTGTCCCCGCAGTTTCCCCGCTGTGTCCCGCTGTTTCCCACTGTGTTCTGTGGTGTCCCGCTTTGTCCCCCGCTGTGTCCCCCGGTGAGACGCCGCTGTGTCCCCACTTTGTCCCGCTTAGTCCTCCATGTGTCCCCCGCTGTGTCCCGCTGTGTCTACTGCTGGGTCCCGGCTGTGTCCCGCTGTGTCCCGCTGTGTCCGGCTATGTCCTCACTGTGTCCCACTCTGTGTTCCTCTGTGTCCCCCGCTGTGTCCCTCTGTGTCCCCCGCTGTGCCCTGCAGTGTCCCGCTCTGTCCCGCTGTGTCCTCGCTCTGTCCCGCTGTGTCCCCGCTGTGTCCCCGCTGTCTCCAGCTCTGTCCCCTGCTGTGTCTCACGCTTTGTCCCCGCTGTGTCCCACTGCGTCCCGCTGTGTCCCGCTGTGCCCTCACTGTGTCCCGTTTTGTCCACAGCTTTGTACCGTGCTGTGTAATGCTGTGTCTCCGCTGTATCGACGCTGTGTCCCGCTGGGTCCCACTGTGTCCTCGCTGTGTTCCCCGCTGTGTCCAGGTGTTTCCCCCACTGTGTCCCCCTCTGTGTCCTGTTGTGTCCCCCGCCGTGTCCCGCTGTGTCCTGCTGCGTCCCTGCTGTGTCCCGCTGTGTCCCGCTTTGTCCCCCACTGTGTCCCGCAGTGACCCCGCTGTGTCCCGCTGTGTCCCCGCTGTATCGACGCTGTGTCCCGCTGGGTCCTGCTGTGTCCTCTCTGTGTTCCCCACTGTGTCCCGCTGTGTCCCCCGCTGTGTCCCTCGCTGTGTCCCCCGCTGTGTCCCGCTGTGTCCCGCTGTGTCCCCCGCTGTGTCCCCCGCTGACTCCCGCTGTGTCACCGCTGTGTCCCGCTCTGTCCCCGCTCTATCGACGCTGTGTCCCGCTGTGTCCCGCTGTGTCCCCCGCTGTGTTCTGCTTTGTCACCGCTGTGTCCCGCTGTGTCCTCGCTGTGTCCCACGCTGTGTCCCACGCTGTGTCCCGCTTTGTCACTGCTGTGTCCCGCTGTGTCCTCGCTGTGTCCCCCGCTGTGTCCCGCTTTGTCCCTGCTGTGTACCCCGCTGTGTCCCGCTGTGTCCCCCGCTGTGTCCCGCTGTGTCCCCTGCTGTTTCCCCACTGTGTCACACTCTGTTTCGCTGTGTCCGGCTGTGTCCTCGCTCTGTCTCCCTCAGTGTCCAGCTGTGTCACGCTCTGTCCCTTCTG
>NW_012320677.1:0-1693 GCF_000151885.1 Dipodomys ordii
CGCAGAAGCAGAAGGAGAGAAGAAGGAGAAGAATCGGAATCAGAAGAGCAGAGCAGAAATAGAAAGAGAAGCGACGAAGAGAAGCTGAATGAGAAGCAGGAGAAGCAGAAGAAGCACAGCGGGTGAAGCAGAAGAAGAAGAAGGAGAAGGAGCAGAAGCAGAAGGAGAAGCTGAAAGAGAAGCAGGAAAAGCAGAAGAAGCAGAAGCAGGAGAAGCAGAAGGAGAAGAAACAGGTGAAGGACAAGAAGCAGAAAGAGAAGCAGTAGAAGTAGAAGAGGCAGGAAAAGCAGAAGCAGAAGAAAGAGAAGAAGAAGAAGATGAAGAAGAAGAAGAAGCAGCAGCAGCATTAGGAGAAGCATAAGGAGAAGCATAAGGAGAAGTATAAGGAGAAGCAGTAGAAGGAGAAGAAGCAGAAGCAGGAAAAGCTGAAGCAGAAGAAAAAGAATAAGCAAAAGAAGCAGAAGCAGAAGCAGTGAGAGAAGCAGAAGAAGGAGAAGGAGAAGGAGCAGCAGAAGGAGAAGCAGAAAGAGAAGCAGAAACAGAAGGAGAACAAGAAGGAGAAGCAGGAGAATCAGAAGAAGCAGAAAGAGAAGGAGAAGAAGGAGAAGCAGAAGTAGAATCAGAAGAAACAGAAGAAGAAGAAGCAGAAGAAACAGAAGCAAAAGAAACAGAAGAAGGAGAAGAGCAGAAACAGAAGCACAAGCAGAAGGAGAAGCAGAAAGAGAAGCAGGAGAAGCAGAAGAAGCAGGAGAAGCAGAAGCAGAAGAAACAGGAGAAGCCGAAGAAGCAGAAGCAGAATCTGAAGCAGAAGGAGAAACAGAAGAAGCACAATCTGAAGAAGAAGCAGAAGAAACAGAAATAGTAGAATAAGCAGAAGCAGAAGCACCAGGACAAGCAGAAGAACAAGAAGGAGAAGGCGAAAGAGAAGGATTAGGAGTAGGAGAAGCAAAAGGATAAGCAGAAGCAGAAAGAGACGCAGAATGAGAAGCAGCACGAGAAGAAGGAGAAGCAGGAGAAGCAGAAGCAAGAGAAGCAGAAGAAACAGAAGACGCAGAAGCAGAATGAGAAGCAGAAGTAGAAATTGAAGCAGAAGGAGAAGCAGAAGCAGAAGGAGAAGCAGAAGAAGGAGAAGTAGAAGCAGAAAGAGAAGCAGAACGAGAAGCAGGAGAAGCAGAAGCAAGAGAAGCAGAAACAGAAGAAACAGAAGAAGGAGAATAAGCAGAAGCAGAAGGAGAAGCAGAAACAGAAGGAAAAGCAGAAAGAGAAGCAGGAGAAGCAGAAGAAGCAACAGCAGGAGAAGCAGAAGCAGAAGCCGAAGAAGCAGAAGCAGAACCTGAAGCAGAAGGAGAAGCAGAAGAAGCAGAATCTGAAGAAGCAGAAGGAGAAGCAGAAGCAGAAAGAGAAGCAAAAGCAGAAGGAGAAGCAGAAGAAACAGAAGAAGCAGAGGCAGTAGCAGAAAAAGCAGAAGATGCAGAAGGAGAAGCAGAAGGAAAAGCAGAAGAACGAGAAAGTGAGGGAGAAGGAGAAACAGAAGGAGAAGCAGAAAGAGAAGTAGAAGAAGGAGCAGGAGAAGGAAAAGTAGCAGGAGAAGCAGAAAGAGCAGCAGATGAGGAGCAGAGATGTAGAAACAGGAGAAGCATAAGCAGAATAAATAGGAGAAAGGACATGAAGTAGAAGCAGAGGAGAAGCAGAA
>NW_012320678.1:0-1693 GCF_000151885.1 Dipodomys ordii
CCCAGATTCTGATTCTTCTGCGTCTCCTGCTCTCATCTGCTCAGATCTGCTCTCTCTCGGATTCATATGCTCTGCTCTCTGCATCTGCTCTCTGCTTCCCTCATTCTCTTTCTGTTTCTCATCTGCATCTGCTTCTATCCATCTCCTGTTCATCTGCTTGGTCTTCTCCTGTTTCTGCATTTCATGCTTCTCATCTGCTGCTCTTTCTGTTTTTCCTGCCCCTTTTCTTCTACTGCTCCTTCTTCCGCTTCTCTTTCTGCTTCTACTCCTGTTTCTCCTTCTCCTTCTAGTTCTTCTGCTTTTCCTTCTGCTTCTCCTTCTGCTTCTGAATCTTCTGCTTCTTCTGCTACTGCCTCTGCTTCTTCTGTTTCTTCTGCTTCTCCTTCTGCTTTTGCTTCTCTTTCTGCTTCTGCTTCTCCTTCTGCTTCTCCAGATTCTGCTTCTTCTGCTTCTCCTGCTTCTCCTTCTGCTTCTGCTTCTTCTGCTTCTCCTGCTTCTCCTTCTGCATCTTCTTCTGCTTCTGTTTCTCCTTCTCCTTCTTCTGCTTCTTCTTCTGATTCTCCTTCTGCTTCTTCTTCTTCTGCTTTTCCTGCTTCTCTTTCTGCTTCTCCTTCTACTTCTCCTTCTGTTTCTCCTTCTCCTTCCTGTTTTTCTGCTTTTCCTTCTGCTTCTGCTACACCTGCTACTGCTTCTACTGCTTCTGCTTCTCCTGCTTCTGCTTCTTCTGCTTTCCCTCCTTCTCTTTCTGCTTCTCCTTCTGTTTCTGCTTCTCCATCTGCTTCTGCTTCTGGTCCTTCTCCTGTTTCTTCTGCTTCTGCTTCTCCTGTTTCTGAATCTCCTGCTTCTCCTTCTGCTTCTCCTTCTGCTTCTCCTGCTGCTTCTCCTGCTGCTTTTCCTTCTCCTGCTCCTTCTTCTGCTTCTCTTTCCGCTTCTCCTTCCGTTTCTCCTTCTCCTTCTCCTTCTCCTTCTCGTTCTTCTGCTTTTCCTTCTGCTTCTCCTTCTGCTTCTGCATCTTCTGCTGCTTCTACTACTGCTTCTGCTTCTTCTGTTTCTTCTACTTCTTCTGCTTCTCCTTCTGCTTTTGCTTCTCTTTCTGCTTCTGCTTCTCCTTCTGCTTCTCCAGATTCTGCTTCTTCTCCTTCTCCTGCTTCTCCTTCTGCTTCAGGTTCTGCTTCTGCTTCTTCGTCTTCTTCTGCTTCTGATTCTCCTGCTGCTGCTTCTTCTGCTTCTCCTGCTTCTCCTTCTGCTTTTCCTTCTATTTCTGCTTCTCCTTCTGCTTCTCCTTCTTCTGTTCCTTCTGCTTATTCTTCTCCTATTTCTGCTTCTCCTGCTTCTACTTCTGCTGCTCTTTCTGCTTCTTCTGTTGCTTCTCCATCTCCTGCTCCTTCTTCTGCTTCTATTTCTGCTTCTCCTTCTGTTTCTCCTTCTCCTTCTCCTTCTCGTTCTTCTGCTTTTCCTTCTGCTTCTCCTTCTGATTCTGCATCTTCTGCTGCTTCTACTACTTCGTCTGCTTCTTCTGTTTCTTCTACTTCTCCTTCTGCTTCTCCTTCTGCTTTTGCTTCTCTTTCTGCTTCTGCTTCTCCTTCTGCTTCTCCAGATTCTGCTTCTTCTCCTTCTCCTGCTTCTCCTTCTGCTTCAGTTCTGCTTCTGCTTCTTCGGCTTCTTCTGCTTCTGCTTCTCCTGCGGCTTCTCT
>NW_012320679.1:0-1693 GCF_000151885.1 Dipodomys ordii
TTTTTTTGTTTTTTGATTACTTTGTTGATGAAGAAGATGATGATGTTGATGTATGTAGAAGATTAGATGAGTTGCAATACTTATCAGAAAAAGGAGAAGTGAAGAAGCTGAAGCAGAAAGAAAAGCTGTAGTAATAGGAGAAGCAGAAAGAGAAGCAGGAGAAGCAGAACAAGTAGGAGAAGCAGAAGCAGAAGAAACAGGAAAAGCCGAAGAAGCAGAAGCAGAATCTAAAGCAGAAGGAGAAACAGAAGAAGCACAATTGAAGCAGAATCAGAAGAAACAGAAATAGTAGAATAAGCAGAAGCAAAAGCAGCAGGAGAAGCAGAAGAAGAAGACGGAGAATTTGAAAGAGAAGGATTAGGAATAGGAGAAGCAAAAGTATAATCAGAAGTAGAAAGAGACGCAGAAGGAGAAGCAGCACGAGAATTAGGAGAAGCAGGAGAAGCAGAAGCAGGAGAAGCAGAAGAACAGAAGACGCAGAAGCAGAAGGAGAAATTGAAGCAGAAGCAGAAGGAGAAGCAGAAGGACAAGCAGAAGCGGAATGAGAAGCAGAAAGAGAAGCAGGAGAAGCACAGGATGCAGAAGCAGGAGAAGCTGAAAGAGAAGAAGTAGAAGAAGCAGAAACTGAAGCAGAAGGAGAAGCAGAAGCAGAATGAGAAGCAGCAGAACAAGTAGAACCAGAAATTCAGGCAGGAGAAACAGAAGAAGCAGAAGCAGAAGCAGAAAGAGAAGCAAAAAGAGAAGCAGAAAGAGAAGTAGAAGAAGCAGCAGAAGGAGAAGCAGCAGAAGAAGCAGAAAAATAAGCAGGAGAAGCAGAAGCAGAAAGAGTAGTAGAAGCAGAAGAAGCAGAAGCAGAAGAAGAAGCAGTAGAAGCATAAGAAGCAGAAGCAGGAGAAGCAGAAGCAGAAGAACAAGAAGAAGCATAAGAAGCAGAAGCAGAAGCAGAGGGAGAAACAGAAGAAGGAGAAGGAGCAGCAGAAGGTGAAGCAGAAGGAGATGGAGAAGCAGAAAGAGAAGCAGAAACAGAAGGAAAAGAAGAAGGATTAGTTGGAGAATCAGAAGAAGCAGAAGCAGAAAGAGAAGCAGAAGAAGGAGAAGGAGAAGCAGAAGCAGAGGAAAGGAAGGAGAAGCGGAAGAAGCAGAAGCGGGAGAAGCAGAAGAAGAAGAAGAAGGAGAAGGAGAAGAAGAAGAATAAATAGAAGAAGAAGAAGAAGAAGAAGAAGAAGAAGAAGAAGAAGAAGAAGAAGAAGAAGAAGAAGAAGAAGAAGAAGAAGAAGAAGAAGAAGAAGAAGAAGAAGAAGAAGAAGAACGAGAAGGAGAAGGAGCAGAAGGAGAAGCAGAAGCAGAAGCAGAAGCAGAAGGAGAAGCAGAAAGATAAGGAGAAGAAGCAGTAGCAGGAGAAGCAGAAGCACAAGAAGCAGAAGAAGCTGAAGAAGCGGAAGCAGGACCTGAAGCAGAAGAAACAGAACAAGCAGAAGAAGCAGTAGCAGAAGCAGAACGAGAAGCAGAAGAAGAAGAAGGAGAAGGAGAAAGAGTAGGATTAGGAGTAGGAAGAGCAGAAGGAGAAACAGAAGCAGAACGAGAAGCAGAAGGAGCAGCTGAAGGAGAAGCAGAAGAAGGAGAAGCAGAAGCAGAAGAAGCAGCAGAAGGAGAAGCAGAAGTAGAAGAAGATGCAGAAGGAGAAGCAGGAGAA
>NW_012320680.1:0-1693 GCF_000151885.1 Dipodomys ordii
CCCCCGCTGTGTTCTGCTGTGTCCCCGCTGTCCCCTGACTGTGTCCCGCTGTGTCTCCGATGTTTCCCCGCTGTGTCCCGCTGTTTATTGCTGTGTCCCCTGCTTTGTCCTCCGCTGTGTCCCGCTGTATTCAGCTGTGGCCCCGGCTGTGTCCTCACTGTGTCCCCCGCTATGTCCCGCTGTGTCCCCACTGTGTCCCGCTGTTCCCGCTGTGTCCCCCGCTGTGTCCCGGTGTGTCTCTGCTGTGTCCCCCGCTGTGTCCCACTGTGTCCCACTGTGTCCCCGCTGTGTCCCCGTTGTGTCACCATTGTGTCCCCCGCTGTGTCCCGCTGTTTCCCTTGCTGTGTCCCCCGCTGTGTCCCCCACTGTGTGGGCTGTGTCCCCCGCTGTGTCCCCCGCTGTGTCCCGCTGTGTCCCGGCTGTGTCCCGCTGTGTCCCACTGTGTCCCACGCTGTGTCCCGCTGTGTCCCTGCTGTGTCTCCGATGTGTCCTGCTATGTCTACTGCTGTGTCCTTGCTGTGTCTGCTGCTGTGTCCCTGCTGTGCCTCGCTGTCTCCCGCTGTGTGTCCCGCTGTGTATACTGCTGTGTCCCTGCTGTGTCCCGCTGTGTCCTGCAGTGTCCCGCTGTGTCCTCGCTGTGTCCCAAACTGTGTTCCGCTTTGTCCTCGCTGTGTCCCCCGAATAGTCCCTTTGTGTCCCCAGCTGTGTAACCCGCTGTGTCCCGCTGTGTCCCCGCTGTATCGACACTGTGTCCCGCTGGGTCCCGCTGGGTCCTCGCTGTGTGCCCCGCTGTGTCCCGCTGTGTACCCCTCTGTGTCCCCCGCTGTGTCCCACTGTGTCCTTCGCTGTTTCCCGCTGTGTCCTGCTGTGTCCCCCGCTGTGTCCCTGCTGTGTCCCCGGTGTGTCCCAATGTGTCCTCGCTGTTTCCCACTCTGTCCCACTCTGTCCCTGCTGTGTCCCGCTGTGTTCCGCTGTGTCCCGCTGTGTCCCCGCTGCCCCTGCTGTGTCCCGCTGTGTCCCCGATGTTTCCCCGCTGTGTCCTGCTGTTTATTGCTGTGTACCCTGCTTTGTCCTCCGCTGTGTCCTGCTGTGTTCAGCTGTGTCCCCAGCTGTGTCCTCACTGTGTCCCCCGCTATGTCCCGCTGTGTCCCCACTGTGTCCCGCTGTTCCCGCTGTGTCCCCCGCTGTGTCCCGGTGTGTCCCTGCTGTGTTCCCCGCTGTGTCCCGCTGTGTCCCCGCTGTGTCCTGCTGTGTCCCCACTGTGTCCCCGCTGTGTCCCGCTGTGTCCCGCTGTGTCCCCGCTGTGTCCCCGCTGTGTCCCGGTTGTGTCCCCCTTGTGACCCGCTGTGTCCCTTGCTGTGTCCCCCACTGTGTCCCCCACTGTGTGGGCTGTGTCCCCTGCTGTGTCCCCCGCTGTGTCCCGCTGTGTCCCGGCTGTGTCCCGCTGTGTCCCACTGTGTCCCCTGCTGTGTCCCGCTGTGTCCCTGCTGTGTCCCCGATGTGTCCTGCTGTGTCTACTGCTGTGTCCTTGCTGTGTCTACTGCTGTGTCCCTGCTTTGTCCCGCTGTCTCCCGCTGTGTGTCCCGCTGTATATACTGCTGTGTCCCTGCTGTGTCCCGCTGTGTCCCGCTGTGTCCCGCTGTGTCCCACGTTGTGTTCCAAAATTTGTCCTTGCTGTGTCCCCCGAATTGTC
>NW_012320681.1:0-1693 GCF_000151885.1 Dipodomys ordii
GGGGTGGGAGGGAGGGGGGAAGAAGAAGGATAGGGATGGGGGGAGGGGGGAGGCTGGGAAGGGATGGGAAGGGTAAACAAAGGAGGAGGCTGCAATGCTTGGTAAGAAATGTACGTATTATCCTGCCCATGCAATTGTAACCCCTCTGTACAGTATGTTCACAAATAAAATAAAATAAAATTAAAAAAAAAGAAAAAATATATAATAAAAAAGAAAAAAAAGAAGAAGAAGAAGGAGAAGGAGAAGGAGAAGGAGAAGCAGTAGAAGCAGAAGAAGCAGAAGCAGGAGAAGCAGAAGCAGGAGAAGCAGAAGCAGAAGAAAAAGAATAAGCATAAGAAGCAGAATCAGAGGGAGAAGCAGAAGAAGGAGAAGCAGAAGCAGAAGAAGCAGCAGAAGGCAGAAGCAGAAGCAGAAGAAGATGCAGAAGGAGAAGCAGGAGAAGCAGAAGAAGGAGAAGGAGAAGGCGAAAGAGAAGGATTAGGAGTAGGAGAAGCAAAAGGATAAGCAGAAGCAGAAAGAGACGCAGAAGGAGAAGCAGCACGAGAAGTAGGAGAAGCAGGAGAAGCAGAAGCAGGAGAAGCAGAAGAAACAAAAGACGCAGAAGCAGAATGAGAAGCAGAAGGAGAAATGAAGCAGAAGCAGAAGGAGAAGCAGAAGCAGAAGAAGGAGAAGGAGAAGCAGAAAGAGAAGCAGAAAGAGAAGCACAACGAGAAGCAGGAGAAGCAGAAGCAGGAGAAGCAGAAGCAGAAGAAACATAGGAAGGAGAAGAAGCAGAAGGAGAAGCAGAAACAGAAGGAAAAGCAGAAAGAGAAGCAGGAGAAGCAGAAGAAGCAGCAGCAGGATAAGCAGAAGCAGAAGAAGCCGAAGAAGCAGAAGGAGAACCTGAAGCAGAAAGAGAAGCAGGAGAAGCAGAAGAAGCAGAATCTGGAGAAGCAGAAGGAGAAGCAGAAGCAGAAAGAGAAGCAAAAGCAGAAGGAGCAGCAGAAGGGGAAGCAGAAGAAACAGAAGAAGCAGAGGCAGTATCAGAAGAAGCAGAAGATGCAGAAGCAGGAGAAGCAGAAGGAAAAGCAGAAGAACGAGAAGGAGAAGGAGTAGGAGAAACAGAAGGAGAAGCAGAAAGAGAAGCAGAAGAAGGAGCAGGAGAAGGAAAAGCAGCAGGAGAAGCAGAAAGAGCAGCAGAAGGAGAAGCAGGAGATGCAGAAACTTGAGAAGCAGAAGCAGAAGAAACAGGAGAAGGACAAGAAGCAGAAGCAGAAGGAGAAGCAGAAACAGAAGGAGAAGCAGGAAGAGAAGGAGGGAAAGCAGAAGAAGCAGAAGCAGGAGGAGAAGCAGGAAAAGCAGAAGAAGGAGAAGCAAAAGGAGGAGCAAAAGAAGGAGAAGGAGAAGCAGAAGCAGAAGCATAAGGACAAGCACAAGCAGAAGGAGATGCAGAAGGAGAAGCAGGAGAAGCAGAAGAAACAGAAGCTGAAGGAGAAGCAGAAGCAGAATTGGAAGCAGAAATAGAAGCAGGAGAAGGACAAGAAGCAGAAGCAGGAGAAGCCGAAAGAGAAGAAGCAGAAGAAGTAGAAACATTAGCAGAAGGAGAAGCAGAAGCAGAAGGAGAAGCAGCAGAAGAAGTAGAACCAGAAATTCAGGCAGGAGAAACAGAAGAAGCAGAAGCAGAAGCAGAAGGAGAAGCAAAAAGAGAAGCACA
>NW_012320682.1:0-1692 GCF_000151885.1 Dipodomys ordii
GCTTTTGCTTCTTCGGATTCTTCTGCTTCTATTTCTGCTTCTCCTTCTGTTTCTGCTTCTCTTTCTGCTTCTGCTTCTTCTCCCTTCTTCTATTTCTTCTGATTCTGCTTCTCCATGCTTCTGCTTCTCCTGCTTCTCCTTCTGTTTCTCTTTATGCTTCTCCTTCTGCTTCTCCTTCTTCTGCTTCTACTACTGCTCCTGCTTCTCCTTCTGCATCTTCTTCTGTTTCAATTTCTCCTTCTTCTGCTTTTCATTCTGCTTCTGCTTCTCCTGTTTCTGCTTCTTCTACTTCTCCTGCTTCTCCGTCTCATTCTCCTTCTCTTTCTGCTTCTGCTTATCCTTCTGTTTCTCCTACTCCTAATCCTTCTCTTTCTCCTTCTCCTTCTTCTTCTTCTGCTTCTCCTGCTGCTTCTTCTTCTGCTTCTTCTGCTTTTTCTGTTTCTTCTTCTTCTGCTTCAGCTTCTGCTTCTTCTGCTTCTCCTTTTGCTTCTGCTTCTCCGTCTGCTTCTGCTTCTGCTCTTCTCCTTCTTCTGTTTCTTCTGCTTCTGCTTCTCCTGCTTCTTCTTCTGCTTCTCCTACTTCTCCTTCTGCTTCTCCGTCTCATTCTCCTTCTCCTTCAATTTCTCCTTCTTGTGCTTCTCATTCTCATTCTGCTTCTTCTTCTCCTACTTCTGCTTCTTCTGTTTCTCCATCTGCTTCTCCTTCTGCTTCTCTTTCTGCTTCTGATTCTCCTTCTGATTCTCCTTCTGCTCCTCCTACTTCTAATCCTTCTCTTTCTCCTTCTTCATCTTCTGCTACTCGTTCTGCTTCTGCTTCTTCTCCTTGTTCTGTTTCTTCTGCTTCTGCTTTTCCAGCTTCTGCTGCTTCTGCTTGTCCTTCTGCTTCAAGTTATCATTCTGTTTCATGGGCTTCTTCTGTTTCTTCTGCTTCTGCTTCTCCTGCTATTGATTCTTCTGCTTCTTCTGCTTCACTTTCTGCTTCTCCTTCAGCTTCTGCTTCTCCTTCTGCTCCTTCTCTTTCTTCTGTTTCTTCTTCTTCTGCTCCTCCCGCTTCTGCTTCTTCTGCTTCTCCTGCTTGTCCTTCTCCTTCTGCTTCTCCTTCTCCTTCTTCTCCTTCTCTTTATGCTTCTGCTTCTGCTTCTTCTGATTCTCCAACATCTCCTTCTTCTTCTCCTTCTGTTTCTGCTTCTCTTTCTGCTTCTGCATCTCCTTCTACTTCACCTTCAGCTGCACTTTCTCATTCTGTTTCACCCTCTGCTTCTGCTTCTTATGCTTCTTCTTTATCTTCTGCTTCTGCTTCTCCTGCTTCTGCTTCTTGTGCTTCTACTGCTTCTTCTTCTGCTTCTGTTTCTTCTGCTTCTACTTCTCTTTCTGCTTCTGCTTCTCCTGCTTGTTTTTCTGCTTCTTCTGCTGCTTCTCCTTCTGCTGCTTCTTCTACTTCTCCTTCTGCTTCTCTTTTTGCTTCTCCTTCTGCTTCTGCTTCTGCTTCTTCTGTTTCTCCTGCCTGAATTTCTGGTTCTACTTCTTCTGCTGCTTCTCCTTCTGCTTCTGCTTCTACTTCTGCTTCTGATTCTGCTTCTTCTGCTTCTTCTCTTTCGGCTTCTCCTGCTTCTGCTTCTTGTGCTTCTCCTGCTTCTCTTTCTGCTTCTCATTCCGCTTCTGCTTCTCCTTCTGCTTCTGCTCTCCTCCTCTC
>NW_012320683.1:0-1692 GCF_000151885.1 Dipodomys ordii
CTTCTCCTACTTCTGCTTCTTCTGCTTCCCCTCCTTCTCTTTCTGCTTCTCCTTCTGTTTCTGCTTCTCCTTCTGCTTCTGCTTCTTGTCCTTCTCCTGTTTCTTCTGCTTCTGCTTCTGCTTCTCCTGTTTCTGCTTCTCCTGCTTCTCCTTCTGCTGCTCTTTCTGCTTCTCCTGCTGCTTTTCCTTCTCCTGCTCCTTCTTCTGCTTCTCTTTCTGCTTCTCCTTCTGTTTCTCCTTCTCCTTCTCCTTCTCGTTCTTCTGCTTTCCCTTCTGCTTCTCCTTCTGCTTCTGCATCTTCTGCTTCTTCTGCTACTGCCTCTGCTTCTTCTGTTTCTTCTGCTTCTCCTTCTGCTTTTGCTTCTCTTTCTACTTCTGCTTCTCCTTCTGCTTCTCCAGATTCTGCTTCTTCTGCTCCTCCTGCTTCTCCTTCTTCTTCAGGTTCTGCTTCTGCTTCTTCGGCTTCTTCTGCTTCTGCTTCTCCTGCTGCTGCTTCTTCTGCTTCTCCTGCTTCTCTTTTTGCTTTTCCTTCTGTTTCTGCTTGTCCTTCTGCTTCTGCTTCTTCTCCTTCTTCTGTTTCTTCTGCTTCTGCTTCTCCTGCTTCTGCTTCTCCTGCTTCTCATTCTGCTTCTCCTTCTTCTTCTTCTTCTTCTCCTTTTGCTTCTGCTTCTCCTTCTGCTTCTGCTTCAATTTCTCCTTCTGCTTCTCATTCTGCTTCTGCGTCTTCTGTTTCTTCTGCTTCTCCTGCTTCTGCTTCTCCTGCTTCTCCTACTTCTCGTGCTGCTTTTCCTTCTGCGTCTCTTTCTGCTTCTGCTTATCCTTTTGCATCTCCTACTCCTAATCCTTCTCTCTCGCCTTCTCCGACTTCTTCTCCTTCTGCTTCTCTTGCTGCTTCTGCTTCTGCTTATTCTACTATTACTGTTTCTTCTGTTTCTGCTTCAGATTGTGCTTCTTCTGTTTCTCCTTCTGCTTCAATTCTGCTTCTGCTTCTTCGCCTTCTCCTGTTTCTTCTGCTTCTCCTGCTTCTTCTGCTTCTCCTGCTTCTCTTTCTGCTTCTCCTTCTACTTCTGCTTCTCCTTCTGCTTCTGCTTCTGCTCTTCTCCTTCTTCTGTTTCTTTTGCTTCTGTTTCTTCTGCTTCTTCTTCTGTTTCTTCTGATTCTACTTCTGCTTCTCCTTCTTCTCCTCTTTCTGCTTCTACTTCTGCGTCTTCTGATTCTCCTGCTTCTCCTTCGTGTTCTCCTTCTGTTTCTGCTTCTCTTTCTGCTTCTGCCTCTCCTTCTGCTGCTCCTTCTCCTTCTCCTTCTTCTGCTTCTCCCAGTGCTTCTGCTTCTGCTTCTTTTCTTATTCTTTTTCTTCTGCTTCTGCTTCTCCTGCTTCTGCTTCTGCTTCTACTGCTTCTCTTTATGCTTCTCCTTCTCCTTCTCCTTCTTCTTCTTCTTCTTCTTCTTCTTCTTCTTCTTCTTCTTCTTCTTCTTCTTCTTCTTCTTCTTCTTCTTCTTCATCTTCTTCTTCTTCATCTTCTTCTTCTTCTCTTTATTCTGCATCTACTTTTCCGGCTTCTTCTGCTTCTAATCCTACTCTTTCTTCTTCTCATTCTGCTTCAGCATCTACTGCATCATCTCCTATTGCTTCTGCGACTCTCCCTTCTCCTTCTACTACTTCTACTTCTCCATCTGCATTCTTCTGCTTCT
>NW_012320684.1:0-1692 GCF_000151885.1 Dipodomys ordii
TCTTCTTCTCATTCATCTGCATCTCCAGCTTCTCATTTTGCTTATCATTCTGCTTCTGCTACTCCTTCAGCTTCTCCTATAGCTTATGCTGCCCTTCCTTATCCATCTCCTTCTCCTATTTCTGTTTCTCCTTATGCTTCTGCTTCTTCTGCTTCTCCTACTTCTCCTTCTGCATCTTCTTATGCTTCTGCTTCTCCTTCTTCTGTTTCTCCTTCTGATTCTCCTTCTGATTCTCCTTCTGCTCCTACTCCTTCTTCTGCTTCTCCCTCTGATTCTGCTTCTTTTGCTTATTCTTTTTCTTCTGCTTCTGCTTCTCCTGCTTCTGCTTCTTCTGCTCCTCCTCCTACTCCTCCTCCTCCTCCTCCTCCTCCTCCTCCTCTTTCTTCTTCTTCTTCTTCTTCTTCTTCTTCTTCTTCTTCTTCTTCTTCTTCTTCTTCTTCTTCTTCTTCTTCTTCTTCTTCTCTTTCTTCTGCTTCTACTTTTCCTGCTTCTTCTGCTTCTACTGCTTCTCTTTCTGCTTCTCATTCTGCTTCTGCTTCTCCTTCTGCTGCTCCTATTTCTTCTGCGGCTCTTCCTTCTCCTACTTCTACTTCTCCTTGTGCTTCTGCTTCTTCTGCTTCTCCTGCTTCTCCTTCTGCATCTTCTTCTGCTTCTGCTTCTCCTTCTGCTGTTCTTCTGCTTCTGTTTCTCCTTCTGCTTCTGCTTCTCCTTCTGCTGTTCTTCTGCTTCTGTTTCTCCTTCTGCTTCTGTTTCTCCTTCTGCTTCTCCTGCTTCTCCTTCTGATTCTCCTTCAGCTTCTCCTTCTGTTTCTCCTTCTCCTTCTCGTTCTTCTGCTTCTCTTTCTGCTTCTCCTTCTGCTTTTGCTTCTCTTTCTGCTTCTGCTTCTCCTTCTGGTTCTCCTTCTTCTCCAGATTCTGCTTCTTCTGCTGCTTCTGCTTCTTCAGCTTCTTCTGCTTCTATTTCTGCTTCTCCTTCTGTTTCTGCTTCTCTTTCTGCTTCTGCTTCTTATCCTTCTTCTATTTCTTTTGATTCTGCTTCTCCTGCTTCTGCTTCTCCTGCTTCTCCTTCTGTTTCTCTTTATGCTTCTCCTTCTGCTTCTCCTTCTTCTGCTTCTTCTTCTGCTTCTGCTTCTGCTTCTCCTTCTGCTGCTCTTTCTGCTTCTCCTGCTGCTTTTCCTTCTCCTGCTCTTTCTTCTGCTTCTCTTTCTGCTTCTCCTTGTTTCTCCTACTCCTTCTCCTTCTCGTTCTTCTGCTTTTCCTTCTGCTTCTCCTTCTGCTTCTGGATCTTCTGCTTCTTCTGCTACTGCTTCTGCTTCTTCTGTTTCTTCTGCTTCCCCTTCTGCTTCTCCTTCTGCTTTTGCTTCTCTTTCTGCTTCTGCTTCTCCTTCTGCTTCTCCAGATTCTGCTTCTTCTGCTTCTCCTGCTTCTCCTTCTGCTTCAGGTTCTGCTTCTGCTTCTTCTGCTTCTTCTGCTTCTGCTTCTCCTGCTGCTGCTTCTTCTGCTTCTCCTGCTTCTCTTTCTGCTTTTCCTTCTGTTTCTGCTTCTCCTTCTGCTTCTTCTCCTTCCTATGTTTCTTCTGCTTCTGCTTCTCCTGCTTCAGCTTCTTCTGCTTCTCCTGCTTCTCCTTCTCATTCTCCTTCTCTTTCGCTTCGCTATCCCTCGTTTCTCCTACTCCTAATCCTTTCTCTTTCTC
>NW_012320685.1:0-1692 GCF_000151885.1 Dipodomys ordii
GTTCCCCATGCTAGAGCTGCTTGGGATCAGGACATGGCAGTTACTGAAGCTCTCTGAATGGCATTTTCTGTATCTGCTGTAGACTGATCTGGAAGAAAAAGAGACTACTGATTTTGGAACCCATTAAGTTTGATTAGAGACAAGTGAACTGCCAGTTTTCCCAGAGTTTTTTCTTGAAGCTGAGCAATTTCTACTAATGCCTAGAATTCTAGATCAAATTAGATGAGACTATGACCAAACAATGACGTTCAAAGCAGCACAGGCAGAGTTCCCAAGCCAGATGAGTTTCTGCTACGAAACGTCTTGCCTTGACTGCCTTTCTCCTGCAGCTGCTGATTCTCCTCCAGCTCTCTCTAGAGGTGACCACCACAGTTGAGAGATGTCTAGAGAGCAGAGATTGTGACCTCACCATCCGCAGCCTTCCAGCTGTGAGCAGAGACAATTCCCAGCACCTGCATAGGAATCTGAGAGATTCAGAGACCCGGGATGCCTCAAGGATCCTTTCTCTGCAACATGTAACTTGGAGGCTGGATATAGTGGACCATCCTGTCTGCCCCAGAGAGTGGAGAAGAGGCCTCTTGAACCTGGTGTTCACCTCACAGCAACCTTGTTCACACCTGAGTGGGGAATGGAGTGCCACAGAGCTGGTCAGTGGCTGGACAGAGATCTTTGAGAAGATAGGCATCCCAGAGGCCCCAGAATCCAGTGAAGACATCATGGCTCACGTCCTTGGAACCAAAACAGTTAAGTGCGGTGGCACCAGGAGGGTGGGAAGAGGGAGGAGGGAGAACTGTTGGAGAGCTACATCAGACTTTGTCCCCACCCAGGATGCTTACTTGAATTGGTTGGGATTTTGCAGTAGTATTGTCATAGACAGATGCTCATTTATTTATCTAACAATCATTACAGTGTGTGGCAAGTCGGGGGGTGTGTGGGGGCATACACAATGAAAGGTTGCAGTGCTGGATCCACAGCACATGAAGAAATCGTGGTTTGAGCTGGATACCATTGCTTCACTCCTGTCATCCTAACTACTTAGGAGGCTGAGATGGAAGGATTGAGGCTTAAAGCCCATGCAGGAAAGCCTATAAGACTCTTATCTCCAACTAACTACCAAAAAGAAAACGCCAGAAGTGGATGAGTGGCTCAAGACATAGACTGTTGGCCTTGAGTAGAAAGGCTCAGGGACAGCACCCAGACTCTGATTTCAAGGCCTAGGAGTGACACAAAGAGAGGAAAGAGAAAGAGAGGAGGGAAGGATGGAGGGAGAAAAGGTGGAAAGGAAGGAAGTAGGGATCATGCAGGCCTTGGTTTGGAGTCTCTGGATCAAGGGAGCCAACAATCTCTGTGGGGACAGTTTCAGAGCCTAAAGCCAGTATGTAGGAACTAGCCATTGTCCCCTCAGCACCTTCATGACATCCAGAATATGAGTGGTCCCATACTGCAGAGGGAAACAGCATCGGGTAGACCCTAGGGCTCAGGGTGGGTCACGAAGTTTCTATCTCCCCTGGCTCACCGAGTTTATTTTCTGGTCAGATAAGAAGAAAGTGTCCAAAGTCTAGGGAGGATAGGGTGAGGGCGTGACCAGAGGGGGTGGCAAGAGATAAGCAGGAAGATGAAGTGGGAGGATGATCCCAGATCAGGTGTGTCAGGCCATTGAAGCCATGACCTCACCTGACAACCTAGACCATC
>NW_012320686.1:0-1692 GCF_000151885.1 Dipodomys ordii
CATCGTGAGCTTTTTTTTTTTTTTTTGGTCTGGTCATGGGGCCTGAACTCTGGGCCTGGGCACTGTCCCTCAGCTCTTCAGCTCAAGGCTAGCGCTCTACCACTTGAGCCACAGCGCCACCTCCAGCTTTTTTCTTTTTGCTTATGTGGTGCTGAGGAATCGAACTCAGGGCCTTGAGCATGCAAGGCAAGCGCTCTACCACTGAGCCACCTTCCCAGCCCCAGCGAGAGCTTTTAATGACTACTTTTCACGGACAGTCAATTAGAAAGGTAGAACATGGAGGTCTTGTTCTCTTTGACTTTAATACACAATTTTATTTTATTTTCCTTCTCTTCCCCTTTCCTCCTTCTTCTCTGTCTCCTCCTCTTCCCTTCCCCCTCCCTCATCTTCCCGCTCCCTCTTCTCCCTCCCTCCCTCCCTCCCTCCCTCCCTCCCTCCCTCCCTTCCTTCCTTCCTTCCTTCCTTCCTTCCTTCCTTCCTTTCTTCCTTCCTTCCTTTGTGCCAATACTGGGGCTTGGACTCAGAGCCTGAGTGCCATCCCATAGCCTTTTCAATCAAGGCTGGCTCTCTACTATTTGAGCCACACCTCCATTTTTGGCTTTTTGCTAGTTAATTTGAGGTAAAAGTCTCATGGATTTTCTTGCCTAAGCTGGCTTCAAACTAGAATCCCCATATCTCAGCTTCCTGAATAGCTAGGATTACAAGCACGAGACACCGGCATCCAGCTTCACATTCATTTTGATGACAGCGCTACCTAAATAAAGGCAGAGGACTGGACCGAATAACTTCCATTGGTAGAGTGTGAGGGAGACAGGGGGAGGAGAATGCCAGCCTCTAGGTGACAGATAGAAGAATCTCCTGAATTCTTCTTCACAGGTGGGGAAGTCTCTCAATGAGGGGCCCGGTTTGGTTTGGAGGAGGTGACAGCAGGGCGGGGCACTTGCCTGTGGATTGGGAAACCTGTCAGTGTGACAAGGGTGGCTGAGGTCTTGGAGCTGCTGTAAGGAGGCCCCGAAGTTGGGCAAGGTAGGGAAGGAAGGGTGGTGTGTGTGTGTGTGTGTGTGTGTGTGTGTGTGTGTGTGTGTGTGTGTGTGTGTGTGTGTGTGTGTGTAGCTGGCGCCTCTGATAGGGGCTAAATACGCGGGAAGATGACATCTGAGGAGAGCGGGATGAAGCCACCCTGGGCAGCTGAGTCTATGAGATTCGTATCTTATGTTACCCACAGGAACACTGTAAACTAGAGCTAGGCTTCCCGGGAGGTAACAAGTGAAAAATCTCAAGAAGGTCACCCAAGCCTTGCTTGAGCCCTAATACTGTCACAAAACAGAAACCTCCCACAAGAAGAATCCTTGCATATAACCGGTTCTAATGAGTCAGTTGAATAAATAGGATTGTAAATTCTTATTTTCAAAAGACACAAAGCGTGTATATGAGTCTAAAATAGTCTAATTCTAGTGCTTCTTTGTTTTCGTGCGTCCTGATCTCTGGGGCGTGCGCGCAGTACCTCATCTCATCTGATAAGGGCTAGCGCTCTACCACTTGAGACACAACACCACTTTACGGCTTTTTTTCTTTTTGCTTATGTGGGTGCTGAGATATCGAACTTCAGAGGCTCAGGCCATGCGGAGGATAGCGCTCTACCACTGAACCCACCATTCCCAGACTCCTCTAATGCATTCTTTTTTCCTAATA
>NW_012320687.1:0-1692 GCF_000151885.1 Dipodomys ordii
TCTGTGTCCTTTTGTATCCCTGCTGTGTCCCGCTGTGTCCCGCTGTGTCACCCGCTGTGTCCACGCTGTGTCCAGCTATGTCCCCGCTGTGTCCCCACTGTACCCGCTGTATTCCCTGTTTCCCCCGCTGTGTCCGCGGCCGTGTCTCGCAGTGTCCCCCGCTGTGTCCCCCGCTGCGTCTCCCGCTGTGTCCCGCTGTGTCCCCTGCTGTGTCCCTGCTATGTCTCGCTGTGTCCCGCTGTGTCCTCCACTATGTCCCGCTGTGTCCTGCTGTGTCCCTGCTGTGTCCCGCTGTGTCCCCGCTGTGTTCCCGCTGTGTCCCCGCTGTGTCCCCGTTGTGTCCCCTGCTGTGTCCCGCTGTGTCCCGCTCTGTGCCCTCTGTGTCCTGCTGTGTACAGCTGTTTCCCCGCTGTGTCCTGCTGTGTCCCTTCTCTGTCCACCGCTGTCCACTGCTGTGTCCCCCGCTGTGTCCTTATGTGTCCCCCGCTTTGTCCCCCTGTGTCCCCGCAGTTTCCCCGCTGTGTCCCGCTGTGTCCCACTGTGTCCAGTGGTGGCCCTCTTTGTCCCCCGCTGTGTCCCCCGGTGAGTCGCCGCTGTGTCCTTGCTTTGTCCCGCTATGTCCTCCATGTGTCCCCCGCTGTGTCCCGCTGTGTACCCCGCTGTGTCCCGCTGTGTCCACTGCTGTGTCCCCGCTGTGTCCCGCTGTGTCCCGCTGTGTCCCGCTGTGTCCTTGCTGTGTCCCACGCTGTGTTCCGCTGTGTCCTTGCTGTGTTCCCTGCTGTGTCCTGCTGTGTACCCCGCTGTGCCCCGTAGTGTCCCGCTGTGTCCCGCTGTGTCATCGCTGTGTCCCGCTGTGTCCCCGCCTTGTCCACGCTGTGTCCTGCTGTGTCCCGCTGTGTCCTGCTGTGTCCCCCACTTTGTCCCGCTGTGTCCCCTCAGTGTCCCCGCTGTGTCTTGCTGTGTCCCACTGTGTCCCGTGGTGTCCCGCTTTGTCCCCTGCTATGTCCCCTGCTGAGTCCCCTCTGTGTCCCCGCAGTGTCCCGCTGTGTCCTCGCTGTGTCCCCCGCTGTATCCCGCTTTGTCCCACGCTGTGTCCTGCTGTGTCCCGCTGTGTCCTCGCTGTGTCCCCCGCTGTGTCCTGCTGTGTCCCGCTGTGTCCCCCACTGTGTCCTGCTGGGTCCCGCTGGGTCCCCGCTGTGTCCCAGCTGTGTCCCGCTGTGTCCCCTGCTGTGTCACTGTTGTGTCCCCCACTGTGTCCCGTGGTGTCCCTGCTGTGACCCGCTGTGTCCCGCTGTGTGCCCGCTGTGTCACCGCTCTGTCCCGCTGTGTACCCCGCTGAATCCAGCTTTGTCCCTGCTGTGTCCCGCTGTGTCCCCCGCTGTGTCCCTGCTCTGTCCCTACTGTGTCCTGCTGTGTCCCGCTGTGTACTGCTGTGTCCCCCGCTGAGTCCCGCTGTGTCCTCGCTGTGTCCCCCGCTGTGTCCTGCTCTGTTCCTCGCTGTGTTTCCCGCTTTGTCCCCGCTGTGCCCTGCTGTGTCCCGCTGTGTCCCCCACTGTGTCCCGTTGTTTCCCCAGCTGTGTACCTTGCTGTGTCCCGCTGTGTCCTCTCTGTATGGACGCTGTGTCCCGCTGGGTCCCGTGTGTCCTCTCTGTGTTCCCCGCAGTGTCCCACTGCGTCCCCGCTGTGACCCTC
>NW_012320688.1:0-1692 GCF_000151885.1 Dipodomys ordii
AAAATTGTGCATTATGTAAGTTATATTACCATATTATGAAATATGTGGTGATTTATAATAAATTAAAACTACAAAAGAAACACAAAATAAATTGTTAAGGGGGAGATTCACAAAGAATAGAAAGTTATTGTAACAGATAAATGAATAACATTCTCTAGCATGTTTATTTTAAAAGTCCACACGATATTTAAAGAAATTGGTTGTTGCACAATGGAATTCTATTGCCTCCATCAGAAAAGAATGACATTGCCACATCTTGTTTAGGAAAATGGAAAAACTTGGAAATAAATTATATTAAGTGAAAGTAAAGCCAGGCCCAAAGAAACATAGGTCCCATGGTTTCCTTATTTGTAATATCTAGTATATGTATGAGTCAAGTGGAAAAGGTCAGATAATGTGATGTCGGGAAAATGAACCGTTAGCTGTGTATTTTTTATGTTTTTTTCTTTCATGTATGTGTTTCTAATGCATTTATAAGAATTATCTCTTTGTTGCGTTGTAGGTCCCTCCCCGCTTTCACTATATTTGATGTCAGTATAACTTGTGGAGGAGATGGGGATAAATCCAGTTGTTTAAGGATACAGGTGGACCTGTTGCAACAATGAGAAGTACAAGTTGTCATGTCCAAAACGAGCTTTACAACGTCAGTGCGGGGGGGGGGGTGGGGGGGGGAGGAGAAGGATTGGGATGGGGGGGGAGGGGGGAGACTGGGAAGGGATGTAAAGGGTAAACAAAGGAGGAGGCTGCAATGCTTGGTAAGAAATGTACGCATTATCCTGCCCATGTAATTGTAACCCCTCTGTACAGTATGTTCACAAATAAAATAAAATAAAATTTAAAAAAAAGGAAAAAAAATTTGCCTTTATTGTTAACATCATGGATTGTCACTAGCTTAAAACTTTTGTTAGATGTTGCTAAAAATTCAGTTCCATTAAGATAAAAATTACATTTAAAATGATTTATGTTCAGTTAAAATTCAATACAAATTTAAGTTACGTAAATAGAAAGATCATTTTTGCATGAAAAAGCACTTTCAATCACACCTCCTACCGTGACTGCTGACATTATAATGTTCTGTTTCTGGTTGTTCTTCCTAAGAATCAAGGTTGCTTTTTGCCTTAGTATTTTAATGGTGTAAGATAGTGAAAAGGCCAAATATACCAATATGCATAAGGACAAAAATGACATAATAAATGAAACAATCACCAAAAAGAATAAAAATTGCAGATGTATATATAACCTCAAAATACAAAGAGTAAAAATGGACTTAATTACTAGAATTTCACAATCTTCAATCAAGATTAACCTTAACACAGCTAAATCAGAAAATGACAGCTCATAGAATAACTAGTAAACAGAAAAAACTACAAAGAAATTAGGGCTAAAAATTATATATATACACATACATAGAGGACATGTATGTCTATATGTGTGTTGAGAAAGGGAGGAGGAGCTGGGCGCTGGTAGCTCAGCCTGTAATCCTAGCTACTCAGGAGGCTGAGAACTGAGGATCGCGGTTCAAAGCCAGCCCGGGCAGGAGAGACCGTGAGACTCCTATCTCCAATAAACCACCAGAAAACCGGAAGTGGCGCTGTAGCTCAAGTGGTAGAGCGCTCGCCTTGAGCTGAAGAGCTGAGGGACAGCGCCCAGGCCTAGAGTTCAAGCCTCACGACCGACAAAAAAAGAAAGGGA
>NW_012320689.1:0-1692 GCF_000151885.1 Dipodomys ordii
CAGGGGGGGACACAGTGGGAAAATGCGTGAGACACAGCAGGGAAAGAGCGGGAGACAGAGGGGGACACAGAGAGGACACAGCGGGACACAGCGTGGGACACAGCCGGGGACACAGCGGGGCACAGCAGGGAGAAAGCGGGGGACAGAGCGGGACACAGCAGGACACAGTGGGGGACACAGCGGTGACACAGTGGGGCACAGTGTGGGACACAGCGAGGACACAGCGGGACACAGCAGGACACAGCGCGATACACAGAGGGGGACACACGGGGGACAGAGCGGGACACCGCAGGACACAGCGGGGATAGAGCTGGACACAGCGGGACACAGCGGGACACAGCGGGGGACAAAGCAGGACACAGCGGGGGACACAGTGAGGACACAGCGGGACACTGCGGGAGACACAGCGAGGACACAGCGGGACACTGCGGAACACAGCGGGACACAGCAGGGACACAGCAGGGGACACAGCGGGACACAGCAGGGGACACAGCGGGACACAGCAGGGGACACGGTGGGGACAAAGAGGGACACAGCGGGGGACACAGCGACGACAAAGCGGGACACAGCGGGGACACAGCGGGACTCAGCAGGGTCACAGCTGGACACAGCGGGACACAGCGGGACACAGTGGGACACAGCGGGGACACAGCAGGGGACACAGCGGGACACAGCGGGGGACACAACGGGGACAAAGCGGGACAGAGCGGGATACACAGTGAGGACACAGCGGGACACAGCGGGGACACAGCGGGACTCAGCGGGGGACACAGCGGAACACAGCGGGACACAGCGGGGGACACAGTGCGACAGAGCAGGGGATACAACAGGGGACACAGAGGGACACAGCGGGACACAGTGGGGGACAGAGGGGTGACACAGCGGGACACAGGGGGTGCACAGTGAGGACACAGCAGGACACAGCGGGACACAGCGGGGGACAAAGCGTGGGACAAAGCGGGAGACAGCGGGGGACACAGCGAGGACACAGCGGGTCACAGTGGGGACACAGCGGGACACAGCGGGGGACCCAGCGACAACACAGTGGGACACAGTGGGGGACACAGCAGGGGACACAGCGGGACACAGCGGTGGACACAGCAGAACACAGCGGGACACAGTGGGTGACACAGCGGGACACAACGGGATACAGCGGGGGACATAGCGAGACATAGTGGGACACAGCGTGGGACAAAGCGGGAGACAGTGGGGGACACAGCGAGGACACAGCGGGATACACAGCTGGGGACATAATGGTATACAGTGGGGGACACAGCAGGACAGAGCGGGACACAGCGGGGACAAAGCGAGGGACACAACGGGGGACAGAACGGGGCACAGAGCGAGAGACAGAGGCAGACACAGCGAAGACACAGCGGGACACAGCGGAGGACAGAGCGGGACAGAGCGGGACACAGCGGGTGACACAGCGGGACATAAAGGGACACAGCGGGGGACACAGCGGGACATAGCGGGACACAGCGGGGGACACAGCGGGACATAGCAGGACACAGCTGGGGACACAGCGAGGACACAGCGGGACACAGGGAGACACAGCGTGGGACAGAACGGGGGACAGAGCGGGAGACAGAGGCAGACACAGCGAAGATACAGCGGGACACAGTGGAGGACACAGCGAAGATACAGCGGGACACAGTGGAGGACACAGCGGGACACAGCGGGACACAGCGG
>NW_012320690.1:0-1692 GCF_000151885.1 Dipodomys ordii
TTCTACTCTCTTTCTGCTGCTAATGCTGACTTCTGTTACTCCCTCTGATTCTCTTCTTGTGCTTATTCTTTTTCTCATCTTCTGCTTCTCCAGCTCTGCTTCTTCTGCTTCTACTTCTTTTCCTTATGCTTCTCCTTCTCCTCTTCTTCTTCTTCTTCTACTTCTTCTTCTTCTTCTTCTTCTTCTTCTTCTTCTTCTTCATCTTCGTCTTCTTCTAATTCTTCTTCTTCTTCTTCTTCTTCTTCTTCTTCTTCTTCTTCTTCTTCTTCTTCTTCTTCTTCTTCTTCTTCTCTTTCTTCTGCTTCTTCTTTTCCTGCTTCTTCTGCTTCTACTGTTTCTCTTTCTGCTTCTCACTCTGCTTCTGCTTCTCCTTCTGCTTCTCCTATTGCTTCTGCGGCTCTTCCTTCTCCTTCTCCTACTTCTACTTCTCCTTCTGCTTCTGCTTCTTCTGCTTCTCCTGCTTCTCCTTATGCATCTTCTTCTGCTTCTGCTTCTCCTTCTGCTGCTTCTTCTGCTTCTGTATCTCCTTCTGCTTCTCCTTCTGCTTCTTCTGCTTCTCCTGATTCTCCTTCTGCTTCTCCTTCTGTTTCTCCTTCTCCTTCTCATTCTTCTGCTTTTCCTTCTGCTTCTCCTTCTGCTTCTGCTGCAACTGCTACTGCTTCTGCTTCTTCTGTTTCTTCTGCTTCTCCTTCTGCTTTTGATTCTCTTTCTTCTTCTGCTTCTGCTTCTACTTCAGCTTCTCATTCTGCTTCTCCAGATTCTGCTTCTTCTCCTTCTCCTGCTTCTCCTTCTGCTTCAGGTTCTGCTTCTGCTTCTTCGGATTCTTATGCTTCTGCTTCTCCTGCTTCTGCTTCTTCTGCTTCCCCTCTTTCTCTTTCTGATTCTCCTTCTGTTTCTGCTTCTCCTTCTGCTTCTGCTTCTTGTCCTTCTCCTGTTTTCTGCTTCTGCTTCTAGTGCTTCTGCTTCTTCTGCTTTTCCTGCTTCTCTTTCTGCTTCTCCTTCTGCTCCTTCTCCTTCTTCTGTTTCTTCTTCTTCTGCTTCTCCCGCTTATACTTCTACTGCTTCTCCTTCTGCTTCTCTTCGTCGGCTTCTCTTTCTATTTCTGCTTCTGCTTCTTCTGCTTCTTCTCCTTCTTCTTCTTCTTCTTCTTCTTCTTCTTCTTCTTCTTCTTCTTCTTCTTCTTCTTCTTCTTCTTCTTCTTCTTCTTCTTCTTCTTCTTCTTTTTCTTCTTCTTCTTCTTCTTCTCTTTCTTCTGCTTCTGATTTTCCTGCTTCTTCTGCTTCTGCTGTTTCTCTTTCTGCTTCTCATTCTGCTTCTGCTTCTCCTTCTGCTTCTCCTATTGCTTCTGCTGCACTTCCTTCTCCTTCTCCTCCTACTTCTGCTTCTCCTTCTGCTTCTGCTTCTTCTGCTTCTCCTGATTCTCGTTCTGCATCTTTTTCTGCTTCTGCTTCTCCTTCTGCTGCTTCTTCTGCTACTCCTTCTTCTGCTTCTCCTTCTGATTCTCCTTCTACTTCTCTTTCTGCTGCTCCTTCTCCTTCTTCTGCTTCTCCCTCTGATTCTTCTTCTTATGTTTATTCTTTTTCTACTGCTTCTGCTTCTACTGCTTCTGCTTCTTCTGCTTCTACTTCTTCTCCTTATGCTTCTCCTTCTCCTTATGCATTCTCCTTCTCCTTCTTCTTCTTCTTCTTCTTC
>NW_012320691.1:0-1692 GCF_000151885.1 Dipodomys ordii
ATTTCTTTGTTGCTTTGTATGTCCCTCCACCTCCCCATACCCCCTGCTTTCTCACATTTGATGTCAATATAACTTGTGGAAAACAAGTCCACAAACCCTATGTTTAGCGATACATGTGGACCTGATGCTGTATGTATGCTACAATGTGTTATGTCCTTTTATATCTTTACAACCTCGGCTCGGGGGCTGGGCATGACAACTCTTCTCATCTTTGATCACTCTAGCCTGGGTTGCAGCCACTGGACTCACAGCCGAACCTTGGTTCCTGGGCCTCAAAGGCTGACAGGAAAAATAAATAAATGAAAAGACACAGAAAAAAAAACCCAGTAACTTGCAGATGGCTGCCAGTTTTACATTTGTTTTATTTTCAAGGTGACCATCCTGGGTCTAAATGACAGGGCTGAAAAGTGTTGGTAACCTGGCATTGCTGAATGCTGTCATTCTTCCAGAGAAGCCATGGGCCAACATGACAACATAGGCCCTGTGTTTGAAGCTGGGTCCTGACCCCTACCAATGAAGGGAGATCCTAAGATTCTCGTTCCTATTCATAGGAATACCGATGGAACGTTATTAATGTCAAGGCTGTATTACTTGTTCCTGAATGATACTAGCATAAAATTACAGAGTGATTTTAGCAGGCTGATGGATTTTAATGAATATTTTAACACATTAAAAGAATACTATTAATTACATGGACAACAACAGTTTCAGACAATGGTCAATATAATTAATAATTCATTAAGGATGAAAACAGTAATATTAATTACATGGAGGCATAATAAATACCCAAGAATTGGTAGGAATGTAGCCTATATAACTAAATAATATATAGACATCTCTGGTACTCTATAAAGATCTATATTTATTTGTGTACTACCATCTGCATGTCCATCTGTTCTTGTTTTGTCAACCCCTGAGGCTAAATCTCAGGTGCTGGAAACTGCTTGTCGGCTCCATATGCCCCAGGCTGGCGTACTGACACACACCCATTCATGATCTGGGCCTTGTAGGCTGTGAGTTCAGATGCCAGCACTAACAAAAATTGAATCATGCAGTAGGTCACAGGGTGACACATGTTTTCTTTTTCTGTGAAAGTCCTGGGTGTCAGGTGTGAAGTTTCATGCATAGGCAATACTATATCCTATGTAATAAATGTAGTAAATATTCCATGTGTTATAGCAGTCAATAAAATAAATGGTAAATGAATAAAAAAATAAAATGAATAACTACTCTAAGCACAATTTGGAGTCAACATACAGGGCTCAATCTCAGGGCCTGGGAACTGCCAGGCAGCTGAATTGGCTAGGGGCTTCTGTGCTGGCAGTCCCCCATTCATGAACTAAGCCTTCTTTGCCCTGATTTTAGATCCCAGCACTCCCAAAAATGTAATCTTGGAGTGAGAAGCTGAGCACAACGCATGTTTTCCTTTTCTTTGAAAGTGCTCAGTGTCAGGTAGGATGTATAATTTGGATGCAAATCTATATGCTATGTAATAGGATGTAATAAAGGTAGAAAACATCATAGGTAGAAGAGTTACCACTACAGTAAATGATAAACAGATTGAATTAGTAGTGAATCATTCTAGGATAACATTACATGCAATAAGTGTAGGATGTGCACTAAGTTTAATTAATATTTTATTAAGCATTAACAAAATAAAAATTACAAGGTGACATAATTAAACAACTAATA
>NW_012320692.1:0-1692 GCF_000151885.1 Dipodomys ordii
TCTGAAAAGCTGCAATGTCACATCATTTGATTCAGATTTCCATTCTTTGTCTACAGAGTGACATTAACTGCACATAAATGCAAATATGAGCCTGGTGATGGTGGCTCCTGCCTGTAATCCTAGCTACTCAGGAGGTTGAGATCAGAGGATTGTGGTTCAAAGCAAGTCTGGTCAGGAAAGTCTATGAAACACTTATCTTCAATTAACCACCAGAAACCCAAAAGTGGTGCTGTAGCTGAAGTGGTAGAACCCTCAAATTGAGCTGAAGAGCTGAGAGACAATGCCCAGGATCTGTGTTCAATCCCCACAACCAACAAAAAGTGCAAATATGGCTTTAAGTTTCCCCCAAAGGAATGATGAAGTCAATAGTAGTAGTCTCAAATGATTCAGTGCACCTACTTTTGCTGAGTTATTTAAGTTATGGATAGATACTTCGCTGAACATATTCGCTTAAAAATTTTCAAATATTAATTAGCTTTATAATAAACTTGATCTAATATTTCTTGGTTCAAAAGAGAAGTCCATACAGTTGATATCATTTAGCTTTCTTACTGTCTTAGTTCAAAGCCATCCCAGGCAGGAGAGTCTGTCAAACTCTTATCTGTAATTAAACACCAAAAAAGCCAGAAGTGGAGTTTTGACTCAAGCAGTAGAGTACTAGCTTTGGAGGCAGGTGGGAAAGAAAGACAACTGTTCAGGGAAAGGGTCCAGCCTCTGAGTTCAAGCCCCAGAAAAAGCTCAAAATAAACAAACAAGCAAACAAAACAAACCCTGGGTATTTCTTTGGGACTTACCTTAAAGGTGTAGTGATCTGAGAAGAGGCTGTTTTTGCTGATCATATTCAACTGTATCCTGCTTTTTTGGAATCCGTATTGCTATGGTAAACTCAGAACCAGACAAAAGGAATTGATAACTGTCTCCTGCAACAAGAGAATCATCTCAGGAGTGAAACATCCATCCATAAGACACTTTAAAACCTCCATATCTTTGTTTCTTTGCAGTAGAACACTTTTAAAACAATGTTATTTCCTTTTTTTTTATGCTGGCCTTCAAATGGCATATTGTTTTCTTTTGTAATACTCTCAACCAGAAGTTTACAGAAAAGTTTTTTATGAGTAAAGAACACACTCAGAAAAGTCAGGGACTTTTTTTGTACAGTAAAAAGGAAAGCAAAAGTTAACTTGAACTTTGTTATTCTTCTATGTTCAATTCTTCTCCTGGGATCTCTTATTTATTGGGCAGTTGTTTCTTAAAGGATTTGTTGTTGGGGGATTTTTTTTTAGTTCCAGGTATATTTTAGATATGAGCCCCTTGTACGTGGTATGGGCTAGTGAAGATCTTCTCCTAATCTGTGAGCTTTCTATTGATCTTGCTAGCTATGTCCTTTTCCATGCAGAAGCTCTGCAACTTCATGCAATCCAATTTGTCCAACCTTTCTTTGATTTGTTGTGTTCCTGGGTCTCTATTAAGAAAATTTCGGCCTGCACCAAGGAGACCTAGGGTTTCTCCTATTCCATCCTGTAATGGTTTGAGTGTCTGATTTGACTCCGGGGTCTTTGATCCATTTGGAGTTGATTCAGTGCAGGGTGATATATAAGGATCTAGTTTTAGTTTTCTACAAGTAGTTAACCAATTTTGCCGTATACTGAAGAGCTGTCTTTCTTCCGTTCCACTTTTTAGCTCCTTTATAGA
>NW_012320693.1:0-1691 GCF_000151885.1 Dipodomys ordii
CACACAAAAATAATGACATACAACTTGCCATGCATGGAATTAAAAAAATATGTAACAAGACTTATGTCTGAATTCCCAGCTGCTCAGGAGGCTGAGGTCTGAGGATAGCTGTTTGAAGCCAGCCCAGACAGAAAAAAATGTGAGTCTCATACTACCAATTAGCCTCCAAAAAAAAAATAGTAGGCGATTGATGTGTGGATCAAGTGGTAGAGTACAAGACCTAAGCAATACAGCTCGGGGACAGCACCTGGGTCCTAGTTCAACCCTCAGTACTCATACAAAACAATAAATTATGTGACTAAGGCATGTGGTGCATATTAGAGTTCTCATTCCTTATTCCCTTCATAGTTTATATAACACAAAATTCAGTTTTGTGCATGTATTAATTATAGTTTCTATAGTAGTATCAATTATTATAAATATTATATATATTTCTTATACATTATATAACATTGATGATATTATAATATATTCCTACATTATTTATAGTAATTATAGTAATATCAGTAAAATCCTATATGTTTTAGAAAAGGGAATAAATTTTCTTTGGTATAACGAGGAAGTAACAATCACAAAAATTATTCCTCTTGGATTATATATATATATATATATATATATATATATATATATAATTATTTCTTTTGCATTCAAGATACTGAATGATAAAAGCATGTTTTCATATGCACTGGTGTCATTGGCATGGGATTGTTCTCCTAAAGTCTTTACTCCAGGCAGAATAAACAGTGGAAGCTTGAATGATTGCCATTCAGGAATTTCTTTAGAAAATTAACCAATCTTGTTTTGATTATTAACAAATTTGTACCCAATACCCTTTTCATTTATAAAATATTTTCATTCTATAGCAATTTTATTTCCATTATAACTATAATTAGAAAGATAATGTGGATTCATCTGCTCCATATCTCTTAAAAGGTAATGTGACATTCACAGAATATCCAGATAAGCATGATGGAAAACTGGACTTGAATTCTAGGTCTGCAACTGGTCAGTCTTAGGTACTTGGGAAATTTGGTTGGCCTTGCCTGCCTAGTTCTTTAGATAGATAGATAGATAGATAGATAGATAGATAGATAGATAGATAGATATAGATATAATGAAGTATTGAATAAAAAGCACAGAATCTTTTCTCAAGTATGTATATCAAGTATGTATATTTACATTTTGAAAAGGTAATTAAAAAGTGTAGCCATTACTGTGTATTTCTTTGAAAAAACGAGTGCAGCTTCTATAAGAAGATGGGAAATTGTATCTTTTGTATGTTTGCCATGTGGTATTACATGTGTTTTCAAAAATACATACACATTTTAAATAATGGTATTTATTTCATAGGTCACAAACTGAATAATTGGAGTGGATGACCCTAATGTCTTATTTCAGTTTCCTGAATCAGACCCAAAAGAGTCTAAATTTCCTAGTTATGAACATTTCTTCATGCAAACTTAACAACATAGAATGGATTATGAAGGTAGAGCCTTCACATACCTCTAAAGCTTTTATATATATTAGAGTAATATGCACCTACACTAGTCAGCACTCATGAAACACTGATATATTATAATTGTGTTCATATCAGAAATATACTTTAGCTTAAAGTAAAATGAGATGGGTTGTATACTCAACCAAAGAGCAATGATCACCCACTGCAATTTTTCTCAGTGGGTAAACTCTCC
>NW_012320694.1:0-1691 GCF_000151885.1 Dipodomys ordii
CTTCTGCTTCTCATTCTGCTTCTGCGTCTTCTGTTTCGTCTGCTTCTCTGCTTCTGCTTCTCAGCTTCTCGTTCTGCTTCTCCGTCTGCGTCTCTTCTGCTTCTGCTTATCTTTTTGCTTCTCTACTCCTAATCCTTCTCTTTCGCCTTCTCCTTCTTGTTCCTCTGCTTGTCCTGGTGCTTCTGCTTCTGCTTATTCTACTATTTCTGTTTCTTCTGCTTCTGCTTCAGATTGTGCTTCTTCTGTTTCTCCTTCTGCTTCAGATTCTGCTTCTGCTTCTTCGGCTTCTCCTGTTTCTTCTGCTTCTGCTTCTCCTGCTTCTTCTGCTTCTCCTGCTTCTCTTTCTGCTTCTCCTTCCGCTTCTGCTTCTCCTTCTGCTTCTGCTTCTGCTCTTCTCCTTCTTCTGTTTCTTTTGCTTCTGTTTCTTCTGCTTCTTCTTCTTCTGTTTCTTCTGATTCTACTTCTGCTTCTCCTTCTTCTCCTTCTCTTTCTGCTTCTTCTGATTCTCCTGCTTCTCCTTCTTGTTCTCCTTCTGTTTCTGCTTCTCTTTCTGCTTCTGCTTCTCCTTCTGCTGCTCCTTCTCCTTCTCATTCTTCTGCTTCTCTCACTGCTTCTGCTTCTGCTTCTTTTGCTTATTCTTTTTCTTCTGCTTCAGCTTCTCCTGCTTCTGCTTCTTCTGCTTCTACTGCTTCTCCTTATACTTCTCCTTATGCTTCTCCTTATGCTGCTGCTTCTTCTTCTTCTTCTTTGTCTTCTTCTTCTTCTCTTTCTTCTGCTTCTGCTTTTCCTGCCTCTTCTGCTTCTACTGATCTCTTTCTGCTTCTTGTCCTTCTCCTGTTTCTTCTCCTTCTGCTTCTCCTGCTTCTGCTTCTTCTGCTTTTCCTGCTTCTCTTTCTGCTTCTCCTTCTGCTTCTCCTTCTGCTTCTGCTCCTTCTCCTTCTTCTGTTTCTTATTCTTCTGCTTCTCCCGCTTGTGCTTCTTCTGCTTCTCTTGCTTCTCGTTCTGCTTCTCTTCGTCGGCTTCTCTTTCTATTTCTGCTTCTGCTTCTTCTGATTCTGATTCTTCTCTTTCTTCTTCTCCTTCTGCTTCTGCGTCTTCTGCATTTCCTTCTTCTCCTTCTGCATCTCCTTCTGCTTGTGCTTTTCCTTCTGCTTCTTCTTCTGCTCCGGCTTCTCTTTCTCCTTCTTCTGCTTCTCCGTCTGCTTCTGTTTCTTCTGCTTTTCCTGCTTCTCCTTCTGCTTTTCCTTCTATTTCTCCTTCTCGTTCTTCTGCTATTCCTTCTGCTTCTCTTTCTGGTTCTGCATCTTCAGCTTCTTCTGCTACTGATTCTGCTTCTTCTGTTTCTTCTGCTTCTCCTTCTGCTTTTGCTTCTCTTTCTGCTTCTGCTTCTCCTTCTGGTTCTCCTTCTTCTTCTCCAGATTCTGCTTCTTCTGCTTCTCCTGTTTCTCCTTCTGCTTTAGGTTCTGCTTTTGCTTCTTCGGCTTCTATTTCTGCTTCTCCTTCTGTTTCTGCTTCTCTTTCTGCTTCTGCTTCTTCTCCTTCTTCTATTTCTTCTGATTCTGCTTCTCCTGCTTCTGCTTCTCCTGCTTCTCCTTCTGTTTCTCTTTATGCTTCTCCTTCTGCTTCTCCTTCTCTCAAGCGTTCTACTACTGCTTCTGCTTCTCCTTCTGCATCATCTTCTGTTTCAATTT
>NW_012320695.1:0-1691 GCF_000151885.1 Dipodomys ordii
TCCTTCTATTTCTCCTTCTCATTCTTCTGCTATTCCTTCTGCTTCTCTTTCTGGTTCTGCATCTTCAGCTTCTTCTGCTACTGATTCTGCTTCTTCTGTTTCTTCTGCTTCTCCTTCTGCTTCTCCTTCTGCTTTTGCTTCTCTTTCTGCTTCTGCTTCTCCTTCTGGTTCTCCTTCTTCTTCTCCAGATTCTGCTTCTTCTGCTTCTCCTGCTTCTCCTTCTGCTTTAGGTTCTGCTTTTGGTTCTTCGGCTTCTTCTGCTTCTATTTCTGCTTCTCCTTCTGTTTCTGCTTCTCTTTCTGCTTCTGCTTCTTCTCCTTCTTCTATTTCTTCTGATTCTGCTTCTCCTGCTTCTGCTTCTCCTGCTTCTCCTTCTGTTTCTCTTTATGCTTCTCCTTCTGCTTCTCCTTCTTCTGCTTCTACTACTGCTCCTGCTTCTCCTGTTTCTGCTTCTTCTACTTCTCCTGCTTCTCCTTCTCATTCTTCTTCTCTTTCTGCTTCTGCTTATCCTTCTGTTTCTCCTACTCCTAATCCTTCTCTTTCTCCTTCTCCTTCTTCTTCTTCTGCTTCTCCTGCTGCTTCTGCTTCTGCTTCTTCTGCTTTTTCTGTTTCTTCTTCTTCTGCTTCAGCTTCTGCTTCTTCTGCTTCTCCTTTTGCTTCTGCTTCTCGGTCTGCTTCTGCTTCTGCTCTTCTCCTTCTTCTGTTTCTTCTGCATCTGCTTCTCCTGCTTCTTCTTCTGCTTCTCCTACTTCTCCTTCTGCTTCTCCGTCTCATTCTCCTTCTCCTTCAATTTCTCCTTCTTGTGCTTCTCATTCTCATTCTGCTTCTGCTTCTCCTACTTCTGCTTCTTCTGTTTCTCCTTCTGCTTCTCCTTCTGCTTCTCTTTCTGCTTTTGATTCTCCTTCTGCTCCTCCTACTCCTAATCCTTCTCTTTCTCCTTCTTCTTCTTCTGCTTCTCCTTCTGCTTCTGCTTCTTCTCCTTGTTCTGTTTCTTCTGCTTCTGCTTTTCCAGCTTCTGCTTGTCCTTCTGCTTCAGGTTCTCCTTCTGCTTCTTGGGCTTCTTCTGTTTCTTCTGCTTCTGCTTCTCCTGCTACTGCTTCTTCTGCTTCTTCTGCTTCTCTTTCTGCTTCTCCTTCTGCTCCTTCTCTTTCTTCTGTTTCTTCTTCTTCTGCTTCTCCCGCTTCTGCTTCTTCTGCTTCTCCTGCTTGTCCTTCTCCTTCTGCTTCTCCTTCTCCTTCTCTTTCTTCTTCTGCTTCTTCTGATCCTCCAACTTCTCCTTCTTCTTCTCCTTCTGTTTCTGCTTCTCTTTCTGCTTCTGCATCTCCTTCTGCTTCACCTTCTGATCCTCCAACTTCTCCTTCTTCTTCTCCTTCTGTTTCTGCTTCTGTTTCTGCTTCTGCATCTCCTTCTGCTTCACCTTCTGCTGCTCTTTCTCCTACTTCTGTATCTCCATCTGCTTCTTCTTCTTCTTCTGCTTCTACTTCTCTTTCTGCTTCTGCTTCTCCTGCTTGTTTTTCTGCTTCTTCTGCTGCTTCTCCTTCTGCTGCTTCCTCTCCTTCTCCTTCTCCTTCTCTTTTTGCTTCGCCTTCTGCTTCTTCTATTTCTCCTGCCTGAATTTCTAATTCTACTTCTTCTGCTGCTTCTCCTTCTGCTTCTCCTTCTGATTCTGATTCTGCTTCTTCTCTTCTGCT
>NW_012320696.1:0-1691 GCF_000151885.1 Dipodomys ordii
CCTCCTTCTCCTTCTCCTCTCCTACCTCTGCTGCTCCTTCATCTCTGCTCTCTGCTTCTCTGCTTCTCCTTCTGCATCTCGTTCTGCTTGTGCTTGTCCTTATGCTTTTTCCTTCTGTTTCTGCTTCTCCCTCTTTTGCTTCTCCTTTTGCTTCTGCTCTCTGCTTTAACTGCTTCTCCTTCTGCTTCTGCTTCTCCTGCTTCTCCTTCTGCAACTTCTTCTGCTTCTGCTTCTCCTTCTCCTTCTTCTGCTTCTCCTTCTGATTCTCCTTCTGCTTCTTCTTCTTCTGCTTTACCTGCTTCTCTTTCTGCTTCTCCTTCTGCTTCTCCTTCTGTTTCTCCTTCTCCTTCTTGTTCTTCTGCTTTTCTTTCGGCTTCTCCTTCTGCTTCTGCTACAACTGCTACTGCTTCTACTTCTTCTAATTCTTCTTCTCCTTCTGTTTCTGCTTCGCTTTCTGCTTCTGCATCTCCTTCTGCTTCACCTTCTGCTGCTCTTTCTCCTTCTTCTGTTTCTCCCTCTGCTTCTGCTTCTTATGCTTCTTCTTTATCTTCTGCTTCTGCTTCTCCTGCTTCTGCTTCTTATGCTTCTAATGCTTCTTCTTCTGCTTCTGCTTCTTCTGCTTCTACTTCTCTTTGTGCTTCTGCTTCTCCTGCTTGTTTTTCTGCTTCTTCTGCTGCTTCTCCTTCTGCTTCTTCTTCTACTTCTCCTTCTCCTTCTCCTTCTCTTTTTGCTTCGCCTTCTGCTTCTGCTTCTGCTTCTTCTGTTTCTCCTGCCTGAATTTCTAATTCTACTTCTTCTGCTGCTTCTCCTTCTGCTTCTGCTTCTACTTCTGATTCTGATTCTGCTTCTTCTGCTTCTTCTCTTTCGGCTTCTCCTGCTTCTGCTTCTTGTGCTTCTCCTGCTTCTCTTTTTGCTTCTCATTCCGCTTCTGCTTCTCCTTCTGCTTCTGCTTCTCCTCCTTCTCCTTCTCCTACTTCTGCTTCTCCTTCATCTTCTGCTTCTTCTGCTTCTCCTTCTGCATCTCATTCTGCTTGTGCTTGTCCTTATGCTTCTTCTTCTGCCTCTGCTTCTCCTTCTTCTTTTGCTTCTCCTTTTGCTTCTGCTTCTTCTGCTTTTCCTGCTTCTCATTCTGCTTCTTCTCCTTTTCCATCTACATCTTCTTCTGCTTCTGCTTCTCCTTCTCCTTCTTCTGGTTTCCTTCTTATTCTCCTTCTGCTTCTTCTTCTTCTGCTTTACCTGCTTCTCTTTCTGCTTCTCCTTCTGCTTCTCCTTCTGTTTCTCCTTCTCCTTCTTGTTCTTCTGCTTTTCCTTCTGCTTCTGCTACAACTGCTACTGCTTCTACTTCTTCTGTTTCTTCTGCTTCTCCTTCTGATTTTGATTTTCTTTCTGCTTCTGCTTCTCCTTCTGCTTCTCCAGATTCTGCTTCTTCTGCTTCTCCTGCTTCTCCTTGTGCCTGAGGTTCTCCTTGTGCTTCTTCGGATTCTTATGCTTCTGCTTCTCCTGCTTCTGCTTCTTCTGCTTCCCCTCCTTCTCTTTCTGCTTCTCCTTCTCTTTCTGCTTCTCCTTCTGCTTCTGCTTCTTGTCCTTCTCCTGTTTGTTCTGCTTATGCTTCTCCTGTTTCTGCATCTCCTGCTCCTCCAATAAAGCTGCTCTTTCTGCTTCTCCTGCTGGCTTTCCTCTCCTGCTCCTTT
>NW_012320697.1:0-1691 GCF_000151885.1 Dipodomys ordii
GGAGAAACAGAAGAAGCAGAAGCAGGAGAAGCAGAAGCAGAAAGCAGAATGAGGAGCACAAGAAGGAGAAATTGATGAGAAGGAGAAGGAGACGGAGAAGCAGAAGGAGAAGTAGGAGAAGCAGAAGAAGAAGAAGAAGCAGGAGAAGCAGAAACAGAAGAAGCAGAAGGAGAAGAGCAGAAGCAGCAGGAGAAGCAGCAGGAGAAGCAGAAGAAGCAGAAGCTGAAGCAGAAGAAGAAGAAACAGAAAAAGCAGAAGAAGCAGAAGAAGAAGCAGCAGGAGAAGAAGAAGAAGAAGAAGAAGGAGAAGGAGAAAGAGAAGGATTAGGAGTAGGAGAAACAGAAGGATAAGCAGAAGCAGAAAGAGAAGGAGAATGAGAAGGAGAAGCAGGAGAAGCAGAAGAAGCAGAAGCAGGAGAAGCAGAAGCAGAAGAAACATAGGAAGGAGAAGAAGCAGAAGGAGAAGCAGAAACAGAAGGAAAAGCAGAAAGAGAAGCAGAAGAAGCAGCAGCAGGAGAAGCAGAAGCAGAAGAAGTCGAAGAAGCAGAAGCAGAACCTGAAGCAGAAGGAGAAGCAGGAGAAGCAGAAGAAGCAGAATCTGGACAAGCAGAAGGAGAAGCAGAAGCAGAAAGAGAAGCAAAAGCAGAAGGAGAGGCAGAAGGGGAAGCAGAAGAAACAGAAGAAGCAGAGGCAGTAGCAGAAGAAGCAGAAGATGCAGAAGCAGAAGGAAAAGCAGAAGAACGAGAAGGAGAAGGAGTAGGAGAAACAGAAGGAGAAGCAGAAAGAGAAGCAGAAGAAGGAGCAGGAGAAGGAAAAGCAGCAGGAGAAGCAGAAAGAGCAGCAGAAGGAGAAGCAGAAGCAGAAGCAGAAGTAGAAGCAAAAGAAGGAGAAGCAGAAGGAGAAGCATAAAGAGAAACAGAAGGAGAAGCAGGAGAAGCAGAAGCAGCATAAAGAGAAACAGAAGGAGAAGCAGGAGAAGCAGAAGCAGGAGAAGCAGAATCAAAAGAAATAGAAGAAGGATAAGAAGCAGAAGCAGAAAGAGAAGCAGAAACAACAGGAGAAGAGAAATAGAAGCAGAAGAAGCTGAAGAAGCAGAAGCAGAACCTGAAGCAGAAGGAGAAGCAGGAGAAGCAGAAGAAGCAGAATCTTGAGAAGAAGAAGGAGAACCAGAAGGAGAAGCAGAAGTAGAAAGAGAAGCAAAACCTGAAGGAGAAGCAGAAAGAGAAGCAGAAGAAACAGAAGAAGCAGAAGCAGTAGCAGAAGAAGCTGAAGATGCAGAAGCAGATAGAGAAGCAGAAGGAATAGCAGAATAACGAGAAGGAGAAACAGAAGGAGAAGAAGAATGAGAAGCAGAAGGAGAAGCAGGAAAAACAGAAGAAGCAGAAACAGACGGAGAAGCAGAAGGAGAAGCAGAAGCAGAAGAAGAAGCAGAAGGAAAAGCACAAGCAGAAGGAGATGCAGAAGGAGTAGCAGGAGAAGCAGAAGAAGCAGAAGCAGAAGGAGAAGAAGAAGGAGAAGAAGCAGAATCAGAAGAAGCAGAAGGAGAAGTAGAAAGAGAAGCCGAAGAAGAGAAGCAGAACGAGAAGCAGGAAAGCAAAAGAAGCAGAGCGGGAGAAGCAGAAGAAGAAGAAACAGAAGAAATAGAAGGAGCAGAAGCAGAAGGAGGAGCAGAAGCAGAAGGAGAAGCAGAAA
>NW_012320698.1:0-1691 GCF_000151885.1 Dipodomys ordii
CTTGATGGGGAATCTGGTGAAGCAGAAGATGCAGAAGGTGAAGGGAAAGCAGTATTTAGTATATGGAGAATGAGGTAGAAGCAGATAGCTGTATGATAATCAGAATTGGAATGAGTAAGCAGAAATAGAAGCTTGTGTATGACATTAAGCAGTAGCATGGGAATCCGATTGAGAAGATGCAGTAACAGAAGTTGAAGGATAAGCAGATGCAGAAGGAGAAGTAGCTGAAGGAGTAGAACCAGATTTTCATTTTTGAGATATAGAAAAAGCAGAAGCAGAAGGAGAAGCAAAAAGAGAAGCAGAAGGGGAAGTTGAAAAAACAGCTGAAGAAGCAGAAAAACAAGCAGTTGAAGCAGAAGCTGTAAGAGAAGTAGAAGCAGAAGAAGCAAAAGAAGAAGCAGAAGAAGAAGAAGAAGAAGAAGAAGAAGAAGAAGAAGAAGAAGAAGAAGAAGAAGAAGAAGAAGAAGAAGAAGAAGAAGAAGAAGAAGAAGAAGCAGTAGAAGCATAAGAAGCAGAAGCAGGAGAAGCAGAACCAGAAGAAAAAGAAGAAGCATAAGAAGCAGAAGCAGAGGGAGAAACAGAAGAAGGAGAAGGAGCAGCAGAAGGTGAAGCAGAAGGAGATGAAGAAGCAGAAAGAGAAGCAGAAATAGAAGGAGAAGAAGAAGGAGAAGTTGGAGAATCAGAAGAAGCAGAAGCAGAAAGAGCAGCAGAAGAAGGAGAAGGAGAAGCAGAAGGAGAAGCACAAGCAGGAGAAGCAGAAGAAGCAGAAGCGGGAGAAGCAGAAGAAGAAGAAGAAGAAGAAGAAGAAGAAGAAGAAGAAGAAGAAGAAGAAGAAGAAGAAGAAGAAGAAGAAGAAGAAGAAGAAAAAGAAACAGAAGAAGGAGAAGGAGCAGAAGGAGAAGCAGAAGCAGAAGGAGAAGCAGAAAGAGAAGCAGAAGAAGAAGTAGCAGCAGAAGCAGGAGAAACAGAAGCAGAAGAAACAGAAGAAGCCGAAGAATCAGAAGGAGAACCTGAAGCAGAAGGAGAAGCAGAAGCAGCAGAAGCTGGAAAAAGCAGAAGCAGAAGAAACCGAACAAGCAGAAGAAGCAGAAGCAGAACGAGAAGCAGAAGAAGAGGGAGAAAGAGAAGGATTAGGAGTAGGAGGAGCAGAAGCAGAATAAGAAGCAGAAAGAGAAGCAGAAGGAGAAGCAGAAGGAGAAACAGAAGCAGAAGCAGGAGAAGCAGAAGCAGAAGCAGAAAGAGAAGCACAAGAAGGAGGAATTGAAGGAGAAGGTGAATGAGACGGAGAAGCAGAAAGAGAAGTAGGAGAAGCAGAAGAAGAAGAAGCAGGAGAAGCAGAAACAGAAGAAACAGAAAAAGCAGAAGAAGCAGAAGAAGAAGCAGCAGGAGAAGCAGAAGAAGAAGAAGGAGAAGGAGAAAGGGAAGGATTAGGAGTAGGAGAAACAGAAGGATAAGCAGAAGCAGAAAGAGAAGGAGAAGGAGAAGCAGGAGAAGCAGAAGAAGCAGAAGCAGGAGAAGCAGAAGCAGAATGAAAAGCAGAAGAAGGAGAAATTGAAACAGAAGAAGATGCAGAAGAAGAAGCAGAAGCAGAAGTAGAAGCTGAAGAAGGAGAAGCGGAAGGAGAAGCATAAGGAGAAACAGAAGGAGAAGCAGGAGAAGCAGAAGCAGGAGAAGCAGAATCAAAAGAAATA
>NW_012320699.1:0-1691 GCF_000151885.1 Dipodomys ordii
GTGTCCCCCGCTGTGGACCCTGATGTGTCCCGTTGTGTCCCCCGCTGTGTCCCGCTGTGTCCCACTGTGTCCCGCTTTGTGTCTCTCTGTGTACAACGCTGTGTCCCCGCTGTGTCTTGTTGTGTCCCACTGTGTCCTCGCTTGTCCCCTGCTGTGTCCCGCTGTGTCCCCCACTGTGTCCCCCGCTTTGTCCAGCTGTGTCCCCCTTGTCCCCCGCTGAGCCCTGCTGTCCCTTGCTGTGTCCCCGCTGTGTTCCGCTGTGTCCCGCTGTGTCCCCGCTTTGTCCCCCGCTGTGTCCCGCTGTGTCCCCCCTGTGTCCCCCGCTGTGTCCCGCAGTGTCCCCGGATGAGGCCCCCGCTGTGTCCCCGCTGTGTCCGGCTGTGTCCCCCGCTGTGTCCCCTGCTGTGTCCCGCTGTGTCCCCTCTGTGTCCCCCTCTGTGTCGCCGCTGTTTCCCTGTTGTCCCCTGGTGTGTCCCCGCTGTCCCCTGCTGTGTCCCGCTGTGTCCCCTCTGTCCCCCGCTGTGTCCCCCTGTGTCCCTCTGTGTTCTCCGCTGTGTCCCTCTGGGTCCCCCGCTGTAACCCCGCTGTGTCCCGCTGTGTCCTCGCTGTGTCCCGCTGTGTCACCGCAGGTTACCCGCTGTGTCCCGCTGAGTCCCTGCTGTGTCCCGCTCTGTCTAGCTGTGTCCCCCGCTGTATCCCCGCTGTGTCCCCTGCTGTGTCCCGCTGTGTCCCGCTGTGTCCCTCTCTGTCCCATGCTGTGTCCCCCTCTTTGTCCCCCGCTGTGTCCCCGCTGTGTCCGCCACTGTGTCCAGATGTGTCCCGCTGTGTCCCCCTTTGTGTCTCTCTGTGTCCACCGCTGTGTCCCCGCTGTGTCCTGCTGTGTCCCACTGTGTCTTCGCTTGTCCCCTGCTGTGTCTCACTGTGTCCCCCGCTGTGTCCCCCGCTGTGTCCCCCGCTTTGTCCCGCTGTGTCCCCCTTGTCTCCCGCTGTGTCCCCGCTGTTCCCTGCTGTGTCCCCCGCTGTGTTCCGCTGTGTCCCCTGCTGTGTCCCCCGCTGTGTCCCGCTGTGTCCCCCCTGTGTCCCCCGCTGTGTCCCGCAGTGTCCCCATCTGAGGCCCCTGTTGTGTCCCCGTTGTGTCCTGCTGTGTCCCCGCTGTGTCCCCTGCTGTGTCCCGCTGTATCCCCGCTGTGTCCCCTTCTGTGTCCCCGCTGTGTCCCTGTTGTCCCCAGGTATGTCCCCGCTGTCCCCTGCTGTGTCTCCCGCCGTGTCCTGCTGAGTCCCCCACTGTGTCCCGCTGTGTCCCGCTATGTCCCCTTCTGTGTCCCCGCTGTGTCCCCCACTGTGACACCGCTATGTCCCCGTTATGTCCCCCGCTTTGTCCCGCTGTGTGCCCCGCTGTTTCCTGCTGTGTACCTGCTGTGTCCCACTGTGTCACGCTGTGTTCCCGCTTGGTTCCCCGCTGTGTCCCCGCTGTGTCCCCGCTGTGTCCTCACTGTGTCCCACTGTGTCATGGCTGAGCCCCCCGCTGTGTCCCATTGTGTCCCCCGCTGTGTCCTGCTGTGTCCCGCAGTGTTCTGCTTTGTGTCTCTCTGTGTCCACCGCTGTGTCCCCGCTGTGTCCCGCTGTGTCCCACTGTGTCCTCGCTTATACACCCCGCTGTGTCCCCACTGTCCCCTGCTGTGTCCTCCGCT
>NW_012320700.1:0-1691 GCF_000151885.1 Dipodomys ordii
ATCATGACTATTACTAATACTAATAGTCGTATCACGAGTCCCGATCGTCTCGACAAGTTTCGGTGTCGAAGACGTAACCATGCGGCACATGCAGCTTCCGGAGACGGTCACAGCTTTTAGGCAAGCCCATCCCGGGAACTCACAAGCCGGTCAGGGCTGTTCAGGTGGCGTTGGCGGGTGTGGGGCAGAGCATAAGTATGCGGCATCAGAGCAGATAGTACTGAGAGTGCTCCATATGCGCGATGAAATACCGCACATATCCGAAGGCGAAAATCCCTCATCAGGCGCCATTGCCCATTCAACCTTCACAACTGTTGGGAAGGGCGATCGCTGCGGTCCTTTTAAGTATTACGCCAGCTGGCGAAACGGGGATGTCATCCAAGGTGAATAAGTCGTCCCCGCCAGGCCTGTCCCCAGCAGGAGCAGCAAAAGAGCAGAAACAGAAGGAGTAGAAGAAGAAGAAGAAGAAGAAGAAGAAGAAGAAGAAGAAGAAGAAGAAGAAGAAGAAGAAGAAGAAGAAGAAGAAGAAGAAGAAGAAGAAGAAGAAGAAGAAGAAGAAGAAGCAGAAGCAGAAAGAGAAGCAGAAGAAGAGAAGCAGAACGAGAAGCAGGAGAAGCAGAAGAAGAAGAAACAGAAGAAGGAGAAGTAGCAGAAGCAGAAGGAGAATCAGAAAGAGAAGCAGAAACAGAAGGAGAAGCAGAAAGAGAAGGAGGGGAAGCAGAAGAAGCAGAAGCATAAGAATCCGAAGAAGCAGAAGCAGAACCTGAAGCAGGATTAGTAGAAGAAGCAGAATCTGGAGAAGCAGAATGATAAGCAGAAGGAGAACCAGAAGCAAAAAGAGAATCAAAAGCAGAAGTAGAAGCAGAAGAAACAAAAGAAGCAGAAGCAGTAGTCGTTGTAGCAGAAGCAGAAGGAGAAGCAGTAGGAAAAGCAGAAGAACGAGAAGGAGAAGGAGAAGCAGAAGGAGAATCAGAAGGAGAAGCAAAAGAAGGAGAAGGAGAAGCAGAAGCAGAAGAAGCAGCAGAAGGAGAAGCAGAAGCAGAAGAAGATGCAGAAGGAGAAGCAGGAGAAGCAGAAGAAGCAGAAGCAGAAGGAGAAGCAGAAGTAGGAGAAGGAGAAGGAGAAGGAAGGATTTGAAGGGCTAGTAGAAGCAATAGGAGAAGCAGAAGGAGAAGCAGAAGAATGAGAAGAAGAAAGAGAAGCAGGAGAAGCACAAATGCAGAAGCAGGAGAAGCAGAAGCAGAAGATACAGAAGAAGAAGAAGAAGAAGAAGAAGAAGAAGAAGAAGAAGAAGAAGAAGAAGAAGAAGAAGAAGAAGAAGAAGAAGAAGAAGAAGAAGAAGAAGAAGAAGAAGAAGGAGAAGGAGAAGGAGAAGGAGAAGGAGAAGGAGAAGAAGAAGAAGAAGAAGCAAAAGGAGAAGAAGGAACAAAAGGAGAAGGAGAAGCAGGAGAAGCAGAAGCAGAAGAGGAAGAAGCAGAAGCAGAAGGAGAAGCAGAAAGAGAAGCAGGAGAAGCAGAAGAAGCAGAAGCAGGAGAAGCAGAAGCAGAAGAAAAAGAAGAAGCATGAGAAGCAGAAGCAGAGGGAGAAGGAGAAGATGTAGAAGCAGAAGGAGAAGCAGAAGGAAAAGCAGGAGAAATAGAAGGAGAAGGAGAAACAGAAGGAGAAGCAGAAGGAGAGGCAGAGGGAGAAGC
>NW_012320701.1:0-1691 GCF_000151885.1 Dipodomys ordii
CCTCGCTTTTTTCCCCGCTGTGTCCCGCTGTGTACCCCTCTGTGTCCACCGCTGTGTCCCCCGCTGTGTCCATGCTGTTTCCCCGCTGTGTCCCGCTGTATACTGCTGTGTCCCTGGCTGAGTCCCGCTGTGTCCCCGCTGTGTCCCAATGTGTCCTCGCTCTGTCCCCCGCTGTGTACCGCTGTGTCCATCCTGTGTCCCACGCTGTGTCCCGCTGTGTCCCCGCTGTGTCCCCTGCTATGTCCCGCTTTGTGCCCCGCTGTGTCCCGCTCTGTCCTTGCTGTGTCCCCCACTGTGTGCCGCTGTGTCCTCGCTCTGTCCCCCGCTGTGTCCCGCTGTGTCCTTTTGTGTCACGCTGTTTCCCCGCTGTGTTCCTGCTGTTTCCCTCTGTGTACCCCGCTGTGTCCAGCTTTGTCCCCGCTGTGTCTCGCTGTGTCCCACGCTGTCCCACACTGTGTCCTGCAGTGTCCCCCGCTGTGTCCCGCTGTGTCCCGCGCTGAGTCCCCGTTGTGTCACCGCTGTGTCCCGCTGTGTCCTCGCTGTGTCCCCTGCTTTCTCCCTCTCTGTCCCCCGCTGTGTCTCACGCTTTGTCCCTGCTGTGTCCCACTGTGTCCCGCTGTGTCCGGCTGTGCCCCCACTGTGTCCCGTTGTGTCCAAAGCTGTGTACCACGCTGTGTCCCCGCTGTATCGACGCTGTGTCCCGCTGTGTCCCGCTGTGTCCTCGCTCTGTTCCCCGCTGTGTCCCGCTGTGTCCCCCGCTGTGTCCACCGCTGTGTCCTCGCTGTGTCCCCTGCGGTGTCCCGCTGTGTCTTCACTGTGTCCCCCACTGTGTCCCGCTGTATCCCCTGCTGTGTCCCGCTGTGTCCCCGCTGTGTCCCGCTGTGTCCCGCTTTGTCCTCTGCTGTGTCCCTCTGTGTCCCGCTCTGTCCCCCGTTCTGTCCCTGCTGTGTCCCACTGTGTCCCCCGCTGTGTCCCCCGTTGTGTCCCTGCTGTGTCCCCGCTGTGTCCCGCTGTGTCCCGCTGTGTATTGCTGTGTCCTCCGCTGAGTCTCGCTGTGTCCCCCCTGTGTCCCAATGTGTCCTCGCTGTGTCTCCCGCTGTGTCCTGCTGTGTCCCCACTGTGTCCCATGTGTGTTCCGCTGTGTCCCACTGTGTCCCCCGCTGTGTCCCCCGATGTGTCCCGCTGTGTCCCCCGCTGTGTCCCGCTGTGTCCACTGCTGTGTCCCCGCTGTGTCCCGCTATGTCCCCCGCTGTCCCCTGCTGTGTCCCGCTGTGTCGTCGCTGTGTCCCCTGTTGTGTCCCGGTGTGTCCCCCGCTGTGTCCCACTGTGTGCCGCTGTGTCCCGCTGTGCCCCGCTGTGTCCCGCTTTGTCCCGCTGTGTCCCCGCTGTGTGCTCGCCTTGTCCCGCTGTGTATTCCGTTGTGTCCAGCTCTGTCCCCGCTGTATCCCGCTGTGTCCCTAACTGTCCCCCGCTGTGTCCCCTGCTGTGTCCCGCTTTGTCCCGCTGTGTCCACCGCTTTGTCTCGCTGTGTCCCCGCAGTGTCCCCGCTGTGTTCCGTTGTGTCACACTGGGTCCCATGGTGTCCTGCTTTGTCCCCCGCTGTGTCCCCCTCTGAGTCCCCTCTGTGTCCCCGCTGTGTCCCGCTGTGTCCTCGCTGTGTCCCCCGCTGTCTCCCGCTTTGTCCCATGCTG
>NW_012320702.1:0-1691 GCF_000151885.1 Dipodomys ordii
CCCGCTGTGTCCCCGCTGTATCGACGCTGTGTCCCGCTGTGTCCCGCTGTGTCCTCGCTGTGTCCCACGCTGTGTTCTGCTGTGGCCTCGCTTTTTTCCCCGCTGTGTCCCCCTCTGTGTCCCCCGCTGTGTCCCGCTGTGTCCCCCACTGTGTCCCTGCTATGTCCCGCTGTGTCCCGCTGTGTACTGCTGTGTCCCCGCAGAGTCCCGCTGTGTCCCCGCTGTGTCCCAATGTGTCCTCGATCTGTCCCCCGCTGTGCACCGCTGTGTCCATCCTGTGTCCCCCGCTGTGTCCCGCTGTGTCCCGCTCTGTCCCCCGCTAGGTCCTGCAGTGTCCCCCGCTGTTTCCCGCTCTATCCTTGCTCTGTCCCCCACTGTGTGCCTCTGTGTCCTCGCTGTGTCCCCCGCTGTGTCCCGCTGTGTCCTTTTGTGTCACGCTGTTTTCCCGCTGTGTCCCTGCTGTGTCCCTCTGTGTACCCCGCTGTGTCCAGTTTTGTCTCCGCTGTGTCTCGCTGTGTCCCACGCTCTGTCCCACACTGTGTCCCGCCTTGTCCCGTGCTGGGTCCCGCTGTGTCCCCCGCTGTGTCCCGCTTTGTCACCCACTGAGTCCCCGCTGTGTAAGCGCTGTGTCCCGCTGTTTCCTCGCTGTGTCCCCTGCTGTCACCCTCTCTGTCCCCTGCTGTGTCTCACGCTTTTTCCTCGCTGTGTCCCACTGTGTCCCGCTGTGTCCGGCTGTGCCCCCACTGTGTCCCGTTGAGTCCACAGCTGTGTACCACACTGTGTAACGCTGTGTCCCTGCTGTATCGACGCTGTGTCCCGCTGTGTCCCGCTGTGTCCCTGCTGTATCGACGCTGTGTCCCGCTGTGTCCCGCTGTGTCCTCACTGTGTTCCCGGCTCTGTCCCGCTGTGTCCCCCGCTGTGTCCCGCTGTGTCCTCGCTGTGTCCCCTGCTGTGTCCCGCTGTGTCCTCACTGGGTCCCCCACTGTGTCCCGCTTTGTCCCCCGCTGTGTCCCGCTGTGTCCCACTGTGTCCCCGCTGTGTGCCTGCTGTGTCCCGCTGTGTCTCCCGCTTTGTCCCGCTGTGTCCCCGCTGTGTCCCGCTGTGTCCCGCTGTGTCCCCGCTGTGTGCCCGCTGTGTCCTGCTGTGTACCCGGCTGTGTCCAGCTGTGTCACCGCTGTGTCTCGCTGTGGCCACTCTCTGTCTCCGCTGTCCCCCGCTGTGTCCCCCGCTGTGGCCCGCTGTGTCCCGCTGTGTCCCCTGCTTTTTCCTGCTGTGTCCCGCAGTGTCCCCGCTGTGTCCCGCTGTGTAACACTGTGTCCCGTGGTGTCCCACTTTGTCCCACGCTGTGTCCCCCGCTGAGTCCTCTCTGTGTCGCCTCTGTGTCCCCCTGTGTCCTCGCTCTGTTCCCCGCTGTCTCCCGCTTTGTCTCCCGCTGTGTTCCGCTGTGTCCCGCTGTGTCCCCGCTGTGTCCCCAGCTGTGTCCCGCTGTGTCCCGCTGTGTACCCCGCTGTGTCCCGCTGTGTCCCCGCTGTAACGACGCTGTGTCCCGCTGGGTCCCGCTATGTCCTCCCTGTGTTCCCCGCTGTGTCCCGTTGTGTCCCCAGCTGTGTACCTCGCTGTGTCCCGCTGTGTCCCAGCAGTATCGACGCTGGGTTCCCGCTGGGTCCCGCTGTGTTCCTCCCTGTGTCCCA
>NW_012320703.1:0-1691 GCF_000151885.1 Dipodomys ordii
GGGACTCAGCAGGGGACATAGAGGGAAAAAAGCAGGACACCACGGGACACAGTAGGACACAGCGGGACACAGCGGGGACACTGCGGGACACAATCAGGGGACACAGAGGTGGACAGCGGGGGACAGAGAAGGGACACAGCGGGACACAGAGGGGACACAGCTGGACACAGAAGGGTACACAGCGGGACACAGCGGACACATAGCGGGGACAGAGTTGGACACAGAGGGACACAGAAGGGACAGAGCATGACACAGCTGGACACTGAGGGAGACAGAGCGAGGACACAGCCGGACACAGCGAAACACAGCGTGACACAGTGGGGACACAGCAGGGGACACAGCGGGACACAGCGGGGGACACAGCGGGACACAGCGGGACACAGCGGGGACAAAGCGGGACACAGCGTGGGACACAGCGAGGACACAGCGGGACACAGCGGTGACAAAGCGGGACACAGCAGGGGACACAGCGAGGACACAGCGGGACACAGCGGTGACACAGCGGGACTCAGCGGGGGACACTGCGGGACCCAGCGGGACCCAGGGGGACACAGCAAGGACACAGCGGGGGACACAGCGGGACACAGCGGGGGACACAGTGAGGGACACAGCGGGGGACACAGCGGGACACAGTGGGAAACACAGAGAGGACACAGCAGGACCCAGCGGGACACAGCGTCGATAGAGCGGGGACACAGCGGGACACAGCGGGGTCACTGCGGGACACAGTGAGGGACAAAGCGGGACACAGTGGAACACAGCGGGGACGCAGAGGGACACAGCGGGACACGGCGGGGGACACAGCAGGAAACAGAGGGGGACACAGTGGGGGAAACAGCTGGACACAGCGGGGAACACAGCGAGGAAACAGTGGGACCCAGCGGGACACAGCGTCGATACAGTGGAGACACAGCGTTACACAGCATGGTACAAAGCTGTGGACACAACGTGACACAGTGGGGGCACAGCGGGACACAGCGAGACACAGTGGGACAGAGCGGGACACTGCAGGGGACACAGCAGGGGACAGAGCGGGAGACAGTGGGGGACATAGTGAGGACACAGCGGAACACAGAGTGGGACTCAGCAGGGACTCAGTGGGGGACACAGCGGGGGACAAAGCAGGACACCACAGAACACAGCGGGACACAGCGTGAAACAGCGGGGAACCTGCAGGAACACAGCGGGACACAGCGGGACACAGAGGGACACAGCGGGACACAGTGGGGGACACAGCGGGACACAGCGGGGAACACAGAGAGGACACAGCGGGACCCAGCGGGACACAGCGTCGATACAGCGGGGACACAGAGTTACACAGCGTGGTACAAAGCTGTGGACACAACGGGACACAGTGGGGACACAGCGGGACACAGCGGGACACAGTGGGACACAGTGGTGACAAAGCGTCAGACACATCGGTGGACAGAGCGGGAGACAGTGGGGGACACAGCGGGGACACAGCGGGGACTCAGGGGGGACACAGCGGGGGACAAAGTAGGACAACACGGAACACAGCGGGACACAGCGTGAAACAGCGGTGAACCTGCGTGGACACAGCGGGACACAGCGGGGGACACAGCGAGGACACAGCGGGGGACACAGCGAGGACACAGCAGGTCACAGCAAGGACCCAGCAGTGGACACAGCGGGACACATCGGGGGACACAGCCGGACACAGCGGGGGACAC
>NW_012320704.1:0-1691 GCF_000151885.1 Dipodomys ordii
AAAGGACAGAGCGGGACACAGCGGGTGGACAAAGCGGGACATAGCTGGGGACACAGCGGGGACACAGCGGGACACAGCGTTACACAGCATGGGACACAGGAAGGACACAGCGGTACACAGCGGGGGACAGAGCGAGGACACATTGGGACACAGCGGGGACACAGCGGGACTCAGCGGGGGACACAGCAGTACACAGCGGGACACAGCGGGACACAGAGGGGAAAGAGCATGGACACAGCGGGGGACACAGAGAGACACAGCGGGGGACACAGAGGAGTACACAGCGGGACACAGCAGGGAAAAAAGCGAGGCCACAGCGGATCACAGCGTGGGACACAGCGAGAACACAGCGGGACACAGCAGGACACAGTGGGGACAAAGCAGTAGACACAACGGGACACAATGGCGGACACAGCGGGACACAGCAGGGGACACAGGGAGGACACAGCGGGACCCAGTGGGACCCAGCCTTGATACAGCGGGGACACAGCGGGACACAGCGAGGTACACAGCTGGGGACACAACAGGACACAGCGAGGGACACAGCGAGGACACAGTGGGACACAGCGGGACACTGCGGGAACATAGCGGGACACAGCGGGGTACAGAGCGGGACACAGCAGAACACAGCTTGGGACATAGGAGGGGCACAGCGGGACACAGCGGGGGACAAAGCGAGGACGCAGCGGGGACAAACCGTGAGACACAGCGGGGGACAGAGCGGGAGACAGCGGGGGACACAGCGAGCACACAGCGGGACACAGCGGGAACTCAGCGGGGGACACAGCGGGAGACAAAGAGGGACACCACGGAACACAGCGGGACACAGCGGGAAACAGCAGTGACCCTGCGGGGACACAGTGGGACACAGCTGGGGACACAGCGGGACACAGAGGGGGACAGAGCGGGAAACAGAGGGGGACAGAGCGTGGGACACAGCGAGACACAGCAGGGACAAAGCTGGACACAGCGGGGTACACAGAGGGACACAGCGGGGACGCAGCGGGGAAACAGCGTGACACAGCAGGACACAGCGGGACACAGTGGGGGACAAAGCAGTACACAGCAGGACAAAGCGGGACACAGCGGGGACACAGCAGAGACACAGCGGTGGACACAGCGGGACAGAGTGGGGTACACAGCTGGGGACACAGCGAGGACACAGCGGGACACAGCGGGAAACAGCGGGGACACTGCGGGAACATAGCAGGACACAGCGGGGTACAGAGCGGGACACAGCGGGACACAGCTGGGGACACAGCGGGGACACAGCGGGACACAGCGGAACACAGCAGGAGACAAAGCGGGAGAAAGCGGGGCACACAGCGAGGACACAGGGGGACACAGAGGCGACACAGAGGGGACTCAGCGGGGGACACAGCGTGGGACAAAGTAGGACACCACGGGACACAGTGTTACTCAGCGGGACACAGCGGGGACACTGCGGGACACAGCAGGAAAAAGCGGGGGACACAGCGGGACACAGCAGGCCACCGCGGGGGACACAGCGGGGAACAGCGGAGACAGAGAGTGGCCACAGCGAGACACAGCGGTGACACAGCTGGACACAGCAGGGTACACAGCAGGACACAGCGGGCACACAGCGGGGACACAACGGGACACAGCGGGACACAGTGGGGGACACAGCGGGACAAAGCGGGAGAACCAGCGGGAAACAGCAGGCACACAGC
>NW_012320705.1:0-1691 GCF_000151885.1 Dipodomys ordii
TCAACAGCAGGACACAGCGTGGTACACACAGGCAGACACAGCGGTACACATCTGTTTGACACAGCGGGGACACAGCGGGACACATCGGGACACAGCGGGGACATAGCAAGACACAGCAGGGTCACAGCGGGGCCACAGAGGGGCCACAGCGGGACACAGCGGAGACAAAGCTGGGACACAGTGAGACACAGCGAGGACACAGCAGGACACAGCGGAGGACACAGCGGGGGACAGCGGTGACACACTGGCGGACAGCGGAGACACAGCGGGACACATCGGAACACAGAAAGGGACAAAGCGGGACACAGTGGGGGACACAGCGGGGGACACAGCGGGACACAGCGGGGGACACAGCAGGGACACATCGGGTCACAGCGGGGACACAGTGGGGGACACAGCAAGGACACAGCGGGACACAGAGGGATACACAGCGAGGACACAGCGTGACACATGGGGACACAGCGGGACCCAGCGAGGACACAGCGGGACACAAATGGGGACACAGCAAGGACACAGCAGGACACAGCGTGAAAGAGCAGGACACAGCGGGGGACAGAGCCGGGGACACAGCGGGACACAGCAGGGGACACAGCGGGGACACAGCGGGACACAGTGGGGACACAGCGGGACACAGCGGGACACAACGGGCAACACAGCAGGACACTGCGGGGTACACAGCAGGACACAGTGGGACACAGCGGGACACAGAAGGGACACAGCAGGGACACAGCGGGGGACACAGCGGGACACAAAAGTGGGACACAGCGTTACACAGCGGGGACACAGCGGGACACAGTGGGGACACAGCAGGGGACACAGCAGGACACAGAGGGGAACAAAGGGGGCACACAGCGGGACACAGTGGGACACAGCGGGCTACACAGTGGGACACAGCAGGACACAGCGGGGGACACAGCGGGGCACAGTGGGTGACACAGCGACGGACACAGCGTGACACAGCGGGGGACACAGGCCGACAAAGCAGGACACAGCGGGACACAGCAGGAAACAGCAGGACACAGCGGGGGACAAACCGGGACACAGCGGGGGTCACAGCAAGAACACAGCGGGACACAGCGGGACCCAGCGGGGACACAGCAGGGACACAGCGGGGGACACTGTGAGACACAGTGGGGGACACAGCGAGGACACAGCGGGGACATAGGGGGACACTGAGGGACATAGTGGAACACAGCGGGGACACAGAGGGACATAGCAGTTACACAGCGAGGACACACCAGAGACACAGCGGGACACAGCAGGGACAAAGCGGGGACACAGCGAGACACAGCGGGACCCAGCGGGGAAAACTCGGGGTTCAAAGCGGGGACACCGCGGGACACAGCGGGACAAAACGGGACACAGCTGGACACAGCGGGGACACAGCAGGGCACACAGCGGGGGAGAGCGGGGACACAGCCGGACACAGAAGGAAACAGCGGAAACAGCGGAACACAACGGGGGACAGAGTGGGACACAGCGGGACACAAAGGGACACAGCAGGGACACAGCGGGGGACACAGAGAGGACACAGCAGGACAAAAATGGGGACACAGCAAGGACACAGCGGGAAAGAGCGGGACCCAGCGGAGACACAGCGGGACACATTGGGGACACAGCGGGACACAGAGGGACACATCGGGCGACACAGCAGGACACTGCAGGGTACACAGCGGGACACAGCAGGACAC
>NW_012320706.1:0-1691 GCF_000151885.1 Dipodomys ordii
CATGGTGTGTCCTTGCTGTGTAACCGCTGACTCCCTCTGTGTCCCTGCTGTGTCCCACTGTGTCTCCGCTGTTTCCCACTGTGACCCCCGCGCTGTCCTGCAGTGTCCCCGTTGTCCACCGGTGTGTCCCCTCTGTCCCCCGCTGTGTCCCCGATGTGTCCCGCTGTGTCCCGATGTGTAGCGCTGTGTCGCCGCTTTGTCACTGCTGTGTCTCGCTGTGTCCCGCTGAGTCCACGCTGTGTCCCGCTCTGTCCCAGGCTGTGTGCCGCTGTGTCCCCCGCTGTGTTCTGCTGTGTCGCTGCTGTGTCCCGCTGTGTCCCCGCTGTGTCCCACTCTGTCCCCACTGTGTCCCGCTGTGTCCCTCGCTGTGTCCCCGCTGTATACCGCTGTGTCCTCCTGCGTCCCGCTGTTTCCTCGCTGTGTTCTTCTGTATCCTGCTGTGTCCCCCGCTGTGTCCCCCACTATTTGCCTGCTGTGACTTGCTGTGTCCATGCTGTGTCCCCCGGTGTCCCGCTGTGTCCCCCGCTGTGTTCCCCTCTGTGTCCCGCTGTGTCGCGCTGTGTCCCGCTGTGTTCTGATGTGTCCGCCTCTGTGTCCCCCGCTGTGTCCCGCTGTGTCCCCGCTGTGTCCCCGCTGGGTCCCGCTGTGTCTCGCTGTGTCCGCGCTGGGTCCCCGCTGTGTCCTGCTGTGTCCCCGCTGTGTCCCGCTGTGTCCTGCTGTGTTCCAATGTGTACCGCTGTGTCTGCCTCTGCGTACCCCGCTGTGTCCTGCTGTGTCCTCGCTGTGTCCCCCGCTGTTTACAACTGTGTCCCCCACTCTGTACCCCGCTGTGTCACCGGCTGTGTCCCCGCTCTGTCCCTCTGTGTCCCGCTGTGTCCCTCTGTGTCGCCCCCTGTGTCCCCCTGTTTCCCCACTGTTTCCCACTGTGACCTCCGCGCTGTCCTGCTGTGTCCCCGTTGTCCACCGGTGTGTCCCCTCTGTCCCTTGCTGTGTCCCGCTGTGTCCCGATGTGTCCCGCTGTGTCGCCGCTTTGTCACTGCTGTGTCTCGCTGTGTCCCGCTGTGTCCACGCTGTGTCCCGATCTGTCCCAGGCTGTGTCCCGCTGTGTCCCCCGCTGTGTTCCGCTGTGTCGCTGCTGTGTCCCGCTGTGTCCCCGCAGTATCCCGGTGTGTCCCACTTTGTCCCCCACTGTGTCCAGGTGTTTCCCACTGTGTCCCCGCTGTGTCCCGCTCTGTCCCGCTGTGTCCCCCGCTGTGTTCCCCTCTGTTTCCTGCTGTGTCCGGCTGTGTCCCGCTGTGTACTCGCTGTGTCCCCGCTGTGTCCCGCTGTGTCCTCGCTGTGTCCCAGCTGTGTCCCGCTGTGTCCCCGTTGTTCCCCGGTTTGTCCCCACTGTCCCCCGCAGTGTCCCTCGCTGTGTACCTCTGTGTCCCGCTGTGTTCTCGCTTTGTCCCCGCGATATCCCGCTGTGTCCCTGCTGTGTCCCTGCTGTGTTCCACTCTCTCCCGCTGTGTGCGGCTCTGTGTCCCCTGCTGTGTTCCCCGCTGAGTCCCACTGTATCGTGGTGTGTCCCGCTTTGTTCCCCGCTGTGTCCCGCTGTTTCCCACTGTGCCCCTGCTGTGTACCCGCTGTGTCCCGCTGTGTACCTCACTGTGTCCTACTGTGTCCCGCTGTGTGCCCCCTTTGTCCCCTGA
>NW_012320707.1:0-1690 GCF_000151885.1 Dipodomys ordii
CTTCTTCTTCTTCTTCTTCTTCTTCTTCTTCTTCTTCTTCTTCTTCTTCTTCTTCTTCTTCTTCTTCTTCTTCTTCTGCTTCTTCTGCTTCTCCCGCTTCTGCTTCTTCTGCTTCTCCTGCTTGTCCTTCTCGTTCTGCTTTTCCTTCTCCTTCTTCTGCTTCTCTTTCTGCTTCTTCTTCTGCTTCTTCTGATTCTCCAACTTCTCCTTCTCCTTCTCCTTCTGTTTCTGTTTCTCTTTCTGCTTCTGCATCTCCTTCTGCTTCACCTTCTGCTGCTCCTTATCCTTCTTCTGTGTCTCCCTCTGCTTCTGCTTCTCATGCTTCTTCTTTTTCTTCTGCTTCTGCTTCTCCTGCTTCTGCTTCTTATGCTTCTACTGCTTCTTCTTCTGCTTCTGCTTCTTCTGGTTCTACTTCTCTTTCTGCTTCTGCTTCTCCTACTTCTTTTTCTGCTTCTTCTGCTGCTTCTCCTTCTGCTGCTTCTTCTAGTTCTTCTTCTGCTTCTCTTTTTGCTTCTCCTTCTGCTTCTGCTTCTGCTTCTTCTGTTTCTCTTGCCTGAATTTCTGGTTCTACTTCTTCTGCTGCTTCTCCTTCTGCTTCTGCTTCTACTTCTGCTTCTGTTTCTGCTTTCTTCTGCTTCTTCTCTTTCGGCTTCTCCAGCTTCTGCTTCTTGTGCTTCTCCTGCTTCTCTTTCTACTTCTCATTCCGCTTCTGCTTCTCATTCTGCTTCTGCTTCTCCTCCTTCTCCTTCTCCTACTTCTGCTTCTCCTTCAGCTTCTGTTTCTTCTGCTTCTCCTGCTTCTCCTTCTGCATCTCCTTCTTCTTGTGCTTGTCCTTATGCTTCTTCTCTGCTTCTGTTTCTCCTTCTCCTTCTTTTGCTTCTCCTTTTGCTTCTGCTTCTTCTGCTTCTCCTTCTTCTCCTTCTGCTTCTGCTTCTTCTGCTTCTCCTGCTTCTTCTTCTGCATCTTCTTCTGCTTCTCCTTCTCCTTCTTCTGCTTCTCCTTCTGATTCTTCTTCTTCTGCTTTACCTGCTTCTCTTTCTGCTTCTCCTTCTGTTTCTCCTTCTCCTTCTTGATCTTCTGCTTTTCCTTCTGCTTCTCGTTCTGCTTCTGCTAAAACTGCTACGGCTTCTACTTCTTCTGTTTCTTCTGCTTCTCCTTCTGCTTTTGATTCTCTTTCTGCTTCTGCTTCTCCTTCTGCTTCTCATTCTGCTTCTCCAGATTCTGCTTCTTCTGCTTCTCCTGCTTCTCCTTCTGCTTCAGGTTCTGCTTCTGCTTCTTCGGCTTCTTCTGCTTCTGCTTCTCCTGCTTCTGCTTCTTCTGCTTCTCCTACTTCTCTTTCTGCTTCTCCTTCTGTTTCTGCTTCTCCCTCTGCTTCTGCTTCTTGTCTTTCTCCTGTTTCTTCTGCTTCTGCTTCTCCTGTTTCTGCATCTCCTGCTTCTCCTTCTGCTGCTCTTTCTGCTTCTCCTGCTGCTTTTCTTTCTCCTGCTCCTTCTTCTGCTTCTCTTTCTGCTTCTCCTTGTGTTTCGCCTTCTTCTTCTCGTTCTTCTGCTTTTCCTTCTGCTTCTCCTTCTGCTTCTGCATCTTCTGCTTCTTCTGCTACTGCCTCTGCTTCTTCAGTTTCTTCTGCTTCTCCTTCTGCTTCTCCTTCTGCTTTTGCTTCTCTTTCAAAATTCTGCTTCTCCTTCTGCTT
>NW_012320708.1:0-1690 GCF_000151885.1 Dipodomys ordii
TCAGCTCTGGCTTTTCCTTCTCCTTCTTCTGCTTCTCCGTCTGCTTCTGTTTCTTCTGCTTTTCCTGCTTCTCCTTCTGCTTCTCCTTCTATTTCCTCTTCTTGTTCTTCTGCTATTCCTTCTGCTTCTCTTTCTGCTTCTGCATCTTCAGCTTCTTCTGCTACTGATTCTGCTTCTTCTGTTTCTTCTGCTTCTCCTTCTGCTTTTGCTTCTCTTTCTGCTTCTGCTTCTCCTTCTGGTTCTCCTTCTTCTTCTCCAGATTCTGCTTCTTCTGCTTCTCCTGCTTCTCCTTCTGCTTTAGGTTCTGCTTTTGCTTCTTCGGCTTCTTCTGCTTCTTTTTCTGCTTCTCCTTCTGTTTCTGCTTCTCTTTCTGCTTCTGCTTCTTCCCCTTCTTATATTTCTTCTGATTCTGCATCTCCTGCTTCTGCTTCTCCTGCTTCTCCTTCTGTTTCTCTTTATGCTTCTCCTTCTGCTTCTCCTTCTTCTGCTTCTACTACTGCTTCTGCTTCTCCTTCTGCTTCTGCATCTTCTGCTTCTTCTGCTACTGCCTCTGCTTCTTCTGTTTCTTCTGCTTCTCCTTCTGCTTTTGCTTCTCTTTCTGCTTCTGCTTCTCCTTCTGCTTCTCCAGATTCTGCTTCTTCTGCTTCTCCTGCATCTCCTTATGCTTCAGGTTCTGCTTCTGCTTCTTCGGCTTCTTCTGCTTCTGCTTCTCCTGGTGCTGCTTCTTCTGCTGCTCCGGCTTCTATTTCTGCTTTTCCTTCTGTTTCTGCTTCTCCTTCTGCTTCTGCTTCTTCTCCTTCTTATGTTTCTTCTGCTTCTGCTTCTCCTGCTTCTGCTTCTCCTGCTTCTCGTTGAGCTTCTCGTTGTGCTTCTCTTTCTGCTTCTCTTTCTGCTTCTCCTTCTCTTTCTTCTGCTTCTCCTTCTGCTTCTGCTTCTCCTTCTGTTTCAATTTCTCCTTCTGCTTCTCATTCTGCTTCTGCGTCTTCTGTTTCTTCTGCTTCTCTTGCTTCTGCTTCTCCTGCTTCTCCTACTTCTCGTGCTGCTTCTCCTTGTGCGTCTCTTTCTGCTTCTGCTTATCCTTTTGCTTCTCCTACTCCTAATCCTTCTCTTTCGCCTTCTCCTTCTTGTTCTTCTGCTTGTCCTGGTGCTTCTGCTCCTGCTTATTCTACTATTTCTGTTTCTTCTGCTTCTGCTTTAGATTGTGCTTCTTCTGTTTCTCCTTCTGCTTCAGATTCTGCTTCTGCTTCTTCGGCTTCTCCTGTTCCTTCTGCTTCTTCTTCTCCTGCTTCTTCTGCTTCTCCTGCTTCTATTTCTGCTTCTCCTTCTGCTTCTGCTCTTCTCCTTCTTCTGTTTCTTTTGATTCTGTTTCTTCTGCTTCTTCTTCTGTTTCTTCTGATTCTACTTCTGCTTCTCCTTCTTCTCTTCTTTCTGCTTCTACTTCTGCTTCTTCTGATTCTCCTGCTTCTCCTTCTTGTATTCCTTCTTTTTCTGCTTCTCTTTCAGCTTCTGCTTCTCCTTCTGCTGCTCCTTCTCCTTCTTCTGCTTCTCCCAATGCTTCTGCTTCTGCTTCTTTTGCTTATTCTTTTTCTTCTCCTTCTGCTACTCCTGCTTCTGCTTCTTCTGCTTCTACTGCTTCTCATTCTTCTTCTTCTTCTTCTTCTTCTTCTTCTTCTTCTTCTTCATCTTCTTC
>NW_012320709.1:0-1690 GCF_000151885.1 Dipodomys ordii
CTGCGGGAAACAGCCGGGGACTCTTCGAGGACATTGTGGCACAGATCGGGGGACACAGCAAGGACACAGTGGGACACAGCGGGGGACACAGCGAGACATAGCGGGGGACAGAGCGGGGGACACAGATGGACACAGCGGGACTCATCGGGGGACACAGGGAGGACACAGCGGGACACAGCGGGGGACATAGCGAGGACACATTGGGACACAGCGGACACAGCGGGACTCAGCGGGGCACAGCAGTACACAGTGGGACACACCGGGACACAGCGGGGACACAGCAGGGACACAGCGGGGGACACAGCGGGACACAGCGGGGGACACAGGGAGGACACAGAGGGACCCAGGTGAACCCAGCGTCGATATGGCAGTGACACAGCAGGACACAGCGAGGAAAAAAGCGGGGACACAGCGGGACACAGCGAGGACACAGCGGGAGACAAAGAGGGACACCACGGAACACAGCGGGACACAGTAGGAAACAGCAGTGACACTGCGGGGACACAGTGGAACACAGCGGAGGACACAGCGGGAAACAGAGGGGGACAGAGCGGGACACAGTGGGGTACACAGCCGGACACAGCAGGGGAAACGGTGGGGGACACAGCGGGACACAGCGGGACACAGCGGGGGACACAGGGAGGACACAGAGGGACCCAGGTGAACCCAGCGTCGATATGGCAGGGACACAGCAGGACACAGCGGGGAAAAAAGTGAGGACACAGCGGGACACAGCGAGGACACAGCGGGACAAGGCGGGGAACACAGCGAGGACACAGCGGGACCCAGGGCGACACAGCATCGATACAGCGGGGACACAGTGTTACACAGCGTGGTACACAGCTGTGAACACCACGGGACACAGTGGGGGCACAGCGGGACACAGCGGGACACAGTGGGATGCAGCAGGGACAAAGTTTGAGACACAGCGGGGTACAGAGCGGGAGACAGCGGGGGACACAGTGAGGACTCAGCGGTACACAGCGCTGACACTGCGGGGCACACAGCGGTACACAGCAGGGAACACAGCGGGGGACACAGCGGGACACAGAGGGACACAGCGGGGGACACAGGGGGGACACAGCGGGACACAGTGGGGGACACAGTGAGGACACATTGGGACACAGCAGGGACACAGCGGGACGCAGCGGGGGACACAGCAGTACACATCGGGACACAGCGGGACACAGCGAGGGACGCAGAGGGGTACACAGCGGGATAAAGCGGGGAACACAGCGAGGACACAACGGGATCAAGCAGGACACAGCGTTGATACAGCGGGAACACAGCGGGACACAGCGGGGTACACAGCTGGGGACACAGCGGGACACAGCGGGGGACACAGCGGGACACAGCGGGGAACACAGGGAAGACATAGCGGGACCCAGCGGGACCCAGCGTCGTTACAGCGGGGACTCAGCGGGACACAGCGGGGTGTACAGCTGGGTACACAACGGGACACTCGGGGGACACAGCGAGGACACAGAGGGACACAGCGGGACACAGCAGGACACAGCGTTGACACAGCGGGATCTCAGCGGGGGACACAGCCGGAGACAAAGAGGGACACCACGTACACAGCGGGACACAGCAGGAAACAGCAGTGATACTGCGTGGACACAGTGGGACACAGCGGGGGACACAGCGGGACACAGAGGGGGACAGAGCTGGGATCACAGTGGGGGACAGA
>NW_012320711.1:0-1690 GCF_000151885.1 Dipodomys ordii
TCTCCTTCTTCTTTTCCTTCTCCTTCTTCTATTTCTCCCTCAGATTCTACTTCTTATACTTATTCTTTTTCTTCTGCTTCTGCTTCTCCTGCTTCTACTTCTTCTACTTCTACTTCTTCTCTTTATGCTTCTCCTTCTCCATCTCCTTCTTCTTCTTCTTCTTCTTCTTCTTCTTCTTCTTCTTCTTCTTCTTCTTCTTCTTCTTCTTCTTCTTCTTCTTCTTCTTCTTATTCTTCTTCTTCTTCTTCTTTTTCTCCTCTTTATTCTGCTTCTTCTTTTCCTGCTTCTTCTGCTTCTACTCCTTCTCTTTCTTCTTCTCATTCTGCCTCTGCTTCTCCTTCTGCTTCTCCTATTGCTTCTGCGACTCTTCCTTCTCCTTCTCCTACTTCTACTTCTCCTTCTGCTTCTGCTTCTTCTGCTTCTCCTGCTTCTCGTTATGCATCTTCTTCTGCTTCTGCTTCTCCTTGTGCTGCTTCTTCTGCTTCTGTTTCTCCTTCTGCTTCTCCTTTTGCTTCTTTTGTTTTCCTTCTGATTCTCCTTCTCCTTCTGCTTCTGTTTCTCTTTCTCCTTCTTGTTCTCCTGCTTTTCGTTCTGCTTCTCATTCTGCTGCAACTGTTACTGCTTCTGCTTCTTCTGTTTCTTTTGCTTCTCCTTCTGCTTTTGCTTCTCTTTCTGCTTCTGCTTCTCCTTCAGCTTGTCATTCTGCTTCTCCAGATTCTGCTTCTTCTGCTTCTCCTGCTTCTCCTTCTGCTTCGGGTTCTGCTTCTGCTTCTTCGGATTCTTCTGCTTCTGCTTCTCCTGCTTCTGCTTCTTCTGCTTCCCCTCCTTCTCTTTCTGCTTCTCCTTCTGTTTCTGCTTCCCCTTCTGCTTCTTCTTCTGCTTCTTGTCCTCTTGTTTCTTCTGCTTCTGCTTCTCCTGCTTCTGCTTTTCCTGCTTCTCCTTCTGCTTCTGCTTCTCCTTCGGCTTCTGCTCCTTCTCCTTCTTCTGTTTCTTCTTCTTCTGCTTCTCCCGCATCTGCTTCTTCTGCTTCTCCTGCTTCTCGTTCTGCTTATCTTCGTCGGCTTCTCTTTCTACTTCTGCTTCTGCTTCTTCTGCTTCTGCTTCTTCTCTTTAGTTCTTCTTCTTCTGCTTCTGCTTCTTCTGCTTCTCCTGCTTCTCCTTCTGCATCTCCCTCTGCTTGTGCTTTTACTTGTGCTTCTTCTGCTTCTGCTCTTCCTTCCCCTTCTTCTTCTCCTCCGTCTGCTTCTGCTTCTTCTGCTTTTCCTGATTCTCTTTCTGCTTCTCCTTCTGTTTCTCCTTCTCCTCCTCGTTCTTCTGGTATTCCTTCTGCTTCTCTTTCGGCTTCTGCATCTTCAGCTTCTTCTGCTACTCCTTCTGCTTCTTCTTTTTCTTCTGCTTCTCCTTCTGCTTTTGCTTCTCTTCCTGCTTCTGCTTCTCCTTCTGGTTCTCCTTCTTCTTCTCCAGATTCTTCTTCTGCTGCTTCTCCAGCTTCTCCTTCTGCTTCAGGTTCTCCTTTTGCTTCTTCAGATTCTTCTGCTTCTATTTCTGCTTCTCCTTCAGTTTCTGCTTCTCTTTCTGCTTCTTCTTATTCTGATTCTCCAACTTCTCCTTCTTCTTCTCCTTCTGTTTATGCTTCTCTTTAAAGACTTCTGCATCTCCTTTTGCTTCACACTTCTGCTGCTCCTTCTCC
>NW_012320712.1:0-1690 GCF_000151885.1 Dipodomys ordii
TTCTACAAAAAGCAAGATATCAGTGATCTCAGAATTAGCTTAAAGAGAAGTTGTTTTCTTACTTTTCCTGCTTGGGCCAAATAAGCTTTCCCCTTGGAATTTTATCAGCACCAGAGTGGAGACCTAAGTTTGAGAGGAGATTCTCCACCTCATCCCAAGTTTTCTCCAACATCTGGGGTTGGGGTTGGAGACATAGGTTTAACAGGAAATTCTCCATCTCATCCCTTTCTCCATGCTTGTGGTTCTCAGACATTTAGACAGAAATGTCAACTAAAACAGACACAGATAGGTGGCTACACAAACCAAATGGTCAGACAGACAGAACAAGTAAGACAACCCAAGTGAGGCCAGACTCCAGGTTAAAAACCCTAATCTGCCTCCACTGGGGAGAGGCGCATCCCAAACTCTTCCGTGGCTGGGAGTTCTGCTGCATCCCACCTCCCCTTCTGCCCCTTCCACTATACCTGGCCAGGCTTTTCAACTTACCTCTAGAGGCTTTTGAGTTCTAAGTTCCTGCTAGGAACTTCTCTCCACAGCTGTCCCCTAGGGAGTGGCTCTTCTGACACCAGTCCAAAGTCCCTGAGCTCAAGGCCCGGGGTCCTGGATCTCACTTGGGCCTACATCTATTATATCCTGGATCCAAAAGAGACTTCACAAAACCCAGATAAAGGTGCTAGGAACTTTATTTTTTTAATGAAAAAAAATGCATTTTTAATGGGGGGGGTGGCGGGTGCGGCTAGCTCGGCTCGCCCAGGACAGCGCGCTGGGTGGCCACACTTCCCAGGATGAAGCCCACAGCCAGGGACAAGGTCTGGTCGAAGGAGCCAGGCAGCTGCTCCATGTGCTGGTTCTGGGTCAGCAGCTGGTCTCGCAGCGGTCCCAGCATGCCCACGATATCGCCCAGGTGCATCAGCATCTGCAGCAGGGCAGCATTCAGCGATGGCCTGGCGGAGGGCAGCAAGAGGTTGGCTGGGGCCCAGGGCGGCACCGCACCTACGGGAAGGAGCGCGGGGTCGGCGGGGGCGGGGGCTCTGCCGCCTGCCCGCAGGCCTCCATCCCTCTGGCGCCAGCCGCCCCTTCCAGCCTCCCGCCCCATCGCCCTTCCCCCCCCCCACCCTGCTGTCCCTTCCCCTCTCTAGCCCTGCTGCCTGCCTGCCTACCTGGCTCTTCCGGGGCCGGCGCAGGCGCGGAGGGCGCGGGGCGGCGGCGGCAGGCGCACCTGTCCTGCTGGTCGTCACCCAGCAGCCCCATGAGCTCGCGGATCTGCGCATCGAAGGGCCCAGGCGGCTGGCCAGTGTCCTTACTCACCTTGCTCTTGAGGAACTTGTAGAGGTGGGAACATTGAGCAGGAGTGCATCACACCTGCCGCAGGGCAAGCACTGCCGACACTTGGCGGTAGGTGGGCAGCTTGCGCTGCCACACAGCTGGCTGCAGCAGCTCGGCCAGCAGCAGCTCCATCTCCCAGGCGCTCCAGGGTTCTTGCTGCGCTGAGCCCGGGGACACGGGCATGCAGGGCTTGATGGGCATGCAGGGCTTGATGGGCAAGCCGCCCTTGGTCGCCGCCAGGCCCCGCGGTGGGGTCCCCGACGCGTCCTCGGCCAATGGCAGCAGTTCGGCCACCAAGTCGGTTGGCGAGGGCAGCGCGAGTGGCGGTGGCCACCGGGGCCAGAGCAGCATCCTGGTGGGCTGT
>NW_012320714.1:0-1690 GCF_000151885.1 Dipodomys ordii
TCTCGCTGTGTCCCACGCTCTGTCCCGCACTGTGTCCCGAAGTGTCCCCCGCTGTGTCCCGCAGTGTCCCCCGCTGTGTCCCACTGTGTCCCCCGTTGAGTCCCCGCTGTGTCACCGCTGTGTCCCGCTGTTTCCTCGCTGTGTCCCCTGCTGTTTCCCTCTCTGTCCCTCGCTGTGTCTCACGCTTTGTCCCCGCTGTGTCCCACTGTGTCCCGCTGTGTCCCGCTGTGCCCCCACTGTGTCCCGTTGTGTCCACAGTGTGTACCTCGCTGTGTAACGCTGCCTCCCCGCTGTATCGATGCTGTGTCCCGTTGTGTCCCGCTGTGTCCTCGCTGTGTTCCCCACTGTGTCCCGCTGTGTCCCCCGCTGTGTCCTCGCTATGTCCCCTGTTGTGTCCCGCTGTGTCCTCACTGGGTAGCCCACTGTTTCCCGCTGTGTCCCCCGCTGTCCCCCGCTGTGTCCCGCTGTGTCCCCCGCTTTATCTTGCTGTGTCCTGCAGTGTCCCCGCTGTGTCCTGCTGTGTAACACTGTGTCCCGTGGTGTCCCACTTTGTCCCACACTGTGTCCCCAGCTGCGTCCCCTCTGTGTCGCCGCTGTGTCCCCTCTCTGTCCTCTGCTGTCCCTCGCTGTGTCCCCCACTGTGTCCCCCACTGTGACCCGCTGTGTCCCGCTGTGTCCCCCGCTGTGTCCCCTGTGTGCCCCCTGTGTCCCACTGTGTACCCCGCTGTGTCCAGCTGTGTTCCCGCTGTGTCCCGCTGTGACCCGCTGTGTTCCCAGCTGTGTCCCGCTGTGTACCCCTCTGTGTCCCCCTCTGTGTCCCGCTGTGTTCCCCGCTGTGTCCCGCTGTGTCCTGCTGTGTCCCCCGCTGTGTCCCTGCTGTGTCCCCCCTGTGTCCTGCTGTATACTGCTGTGTTCCCCGCTGAGTCCCGCTGTGTCCCCGCTGTGTCCCGCTGTGTTCCCCATGTGTCCCCCGCTGTGTCCCACCGTGTCCCACTGTGTCCCCCACTGCTTCCCCCGCTGTGTCCGGCTGTGTCCCCCGCTGTGTCCCGCTGTGTCCTCGCTGTGTCACGTTCTGTCTCCCCCTTGTCCCCGCTGTGTCCCGCGCTGTCCCGTGGTGTCCCGCTTTGTCCCCCGCTGTGTCCGCCGCTGAGTCCCCGCTGTGTCCCCGCTGTGTCCCGCTCTGTCCTCCCTGTGTCCCGCGCTGTGTCCCGCTATGTCCCCTGCTGTGTCCCGCTGTGTCTACTGCTGTGTTCCTGCTGTGTCCAGCTGTGTCCCGCTGTGTCCCCCTGTGTCCCCACTGTGTCCCACACTGTGGTCCGCTGAGAACTTGCTGTGTCCCCCGATGTGTCCCGTTGTTTCCCCAGCCGTGTACCCCGCTGTGGCCCACTCTGAACCCGCTGTATCGACGCTGTGTCCCGCTGGGTCCCGCTGGGTCCTCGCTGTGTCCATCGCTGTGTCCCGCTCTGTCCCCGCTGTGTCCCGCTTTTTCCCCCGCTGTGTCCCGCTGTGTCCTCGCTGTGTCCCCCGCTGTGTCCCGCTGTGTCCCCCGCTGTGTCCTGATGTGTCCCGCTTTGTCCCGCTGTGTCCCTGATGTGACCCTCATGTCCCGGTGTGTCCCTGCTGTGACCCCCGCTGTGTCTGGCTGTGTATACCCCGCTTTGTCCAGCTTTTGTCCCCGCTGGGTCCCGCT
>NW_012320715.1:0-1689 GCF_000151885.1 Dipodomys ordii
CTCCTCCTCCTCCACCTCCTCCTCCTCCTCCTTCTTCTTCTTCTTCTTCTCCTTCTTCTTCTTCTTCTTCTTCTTCTTCTTCTTCTTCTTCTTCTTCTTCTTCTTCTTCTTCTTCTTCTTCTTCTTCTTCTTCTTCTTCTTCTTCTTCTTCTTCTTCTTCTTCTTCTTCTCTTTCTTCTTCTTCTTCTTTCCCTGCTTCTTCTGCTTCTACTGGTTCTCTTTCTGCTTCTCACTCTGCTTCTGCTTCTCCTATTTCTTCTGCGGCTCTTCCTTCTCCTACTTCTACTTCTCCTTCTGCTTCTGCTTCTTCTGCTTCTCCTGCATCTCCTTCTGCATCTTCTTCTGCTTCTGCTTCTCCTTCTGCTGCTTCTTCTGCTTCTGTTTCTCCTTCTGCTTCTCCTTCTGCTTCTTCTGCTTCTGCTTCTCCTTCTGCTTCTTCTGCTTCTCCTTCTGATTCTCCTTCTGCTTCTCCTTCTGTTTCTCCTTCTCCTTCTCGTTCTTCTGCTTTTCTTTCTGCTTCTCCTTCTGCTTCTGCTGCAACTGCTACTGCTTCTTCTGTTTCTTCTGCGTCTCCTTCTGCTTTTGATTCTCTTTCAGCTTCTGCTTCTCCTTCAGCTTCTCATTCAGCTTCTCCAGATTCTGCTTCTTCTGCTTCTCCTGCTTCCGCTTTTGCTTCAGGTTCTGCTTCTGCTTCTTCGGATTCTTATGCTTCTGCTTCTCCTGCTTCTGCTTCTTCTGCTTCCCCTCCTCTTTCTGCTTCTCCTTCTGTTCTGCTTCTCCTGCTTCTGCTTCTTCTGCTTTTCCTGCTTCTCTTTCTGCTTCTCCTTCTGCTTTTCCTTCTCCTTCTGCTTCTGCTCCTTCTCCTTCTTCTGTTTCTTCTTCTTCTGCTTCTCCCGCTTCTGCTTCTTCTTCTTCTCCTGCTTCTCGTTCTGCTTCTCTTCGTCAGCTTCTCTTTCTACTTCTGCTTCTGCTTCTTCGGATTCTGCTTCTTCTACTTCTCTCCTTCTGCTTCTGCTTCTTCTGCTTCTCCTGCTTCTCCTTCTGCATCTCCTACTGCTTGTGCTTTTCCGTCTGCTTCTTCTTCTGCTTCTCCTTCTCCTTCTTCTGCTTCTCCGTCTGATTCTGCTTCTTCTGCCTTTCCTGATTCTCCTTCTTCTTCTCCTTCTTCTTCTCCTTCTGTTTCTCCTTCTCCTTCTCGTTCTTCTGCTATTCCTTCTGCTTCTCTTTCTGCTTCTTCATCTTCAGCTTCTTCTGCTACTGCTTCTGTTTCTTCTGTTTCTTCTGCTTCTCCTTCTGCTTTTGCTTCTCTTTCTGCTTCTGCTTCTCCTTCTGGTTCTCTTCTTCTTCTCCAGATTCTGCTTCTTCTGCTTCTCCTTCCGCTTCAGCTTCTGCTTCTGCTTCTTCGGCTTCTTCTGCTTCTATTTCTGCTTCTCCTTCTGTTTCTGCTTCTCTTTCTGCTTCTGTTTCTTCTCCTTCTTCTATTTCTTCTGCTTATGCTTCTCCTGCTTCTCCTTCTGTTTCTCTTTATTCTTATCCTTCTGCTTCTCCTTCTCCTTCTTCTGCTTCTCCTTCTGCTTCTGCTTCTGCTTCTCCTTCTGCATCTTCTTCTGTTTCAATTTCTCCTTCTTCTGCTTTTCATTCTGCTTCTGCTTCTCCTCCTCCTGCTTCTCCTGATTTCCTGCTCTCTGA
>NW_012320716.1:0-1689 GCF_000151885.1 Dipodomys ordii
TCTGCTACTCCTTCTCCTTCTTCTGCTTCTCCCACTGCTTCTGCTTCTGCTTCTTTTGCTTATTCTTTTTCTTCTGCTTCTGCTTCTCCTGCTTCTGCTTCTTCTGCTTCTACTGCTTCCCCTTATGCTTCTCCTAATGCTTCTCCTTATGCTTCAGGTTCTGCTTCTGCTTCTGCCTCTTGTCCTTCTCCTGTTTCTTCTGCTTCTGCTTCTCCTGTTTCTGCATCTCCTGCTTCTCCTTCTGCTGCTCTTTCTGCTTCTCCTGCTGCTTTTCCTTCTCCTGCTCCTTCTTCTTCTTCTCTTTCTTCTTCTCCTTCTGTTTCTCCTTCTCCTTCTCGTTCTTCTGCTTTTCCTTCTGCTTCTCCTTCTGCTTCTGCACCTTCTGCTTCTTCTGCTACTGCCTCTGCTTCTTCTGTTTCTTCTGCTTCTCCTTCTGCTTTTGCTTCTCTTTCTGCTTCTGCTTCTCCTTCTGCTTCTCCAGGTTCTGCTTCTTCTGCTTCTCCTGCTTCTCCTTCTGCTTCAGGTTCTGCTTCTGCTTCTTCGGCTTCTTCTGCTTCTGCTTCTCCTGCTGTTGCTTCTTCTGCTTCTCCTGCTTCTCTTTCTGCTTTTCCTTCTGTTTCTGCTTCTCCTTCTGCTTCTGCTTCTTCTCCTTCTTCTGTTTCTTCTCCTTCTGCTTCTCCTGCTTCTGCTTCTCATGCTTCTCGTTCTGCTTCTGTTTCTGCTTCTCCTTCTCCTTCTTTTGCTTCTCCTTCTCCTTCTGCTTCTCCTGCTTCTGCTTCTTCTGCTTCTCCTACTTCTCGTGCTGCTTCTCCTTCTGCTTCTCTTTCAGCTTCTGCTTATCCTTTTGCTTATCCTACTCTTAATCCTTCTCTGTCGCCTTCTCCGTCTTCTTCTTCTGCTTCTCCTGATGCTTCTGCTTCTGTTTATTCTATTATTTCTGTTTCTTCTGCTTCTGCTTCAGATTGTGCTTCTTCTGTTTCTCCTTCTGCTTCAGATTCTGCTTCTGCTTCTTCGGCTTCTTCTGTATCTTCTGCTTCTGCTTCTCCTGCTTCTTCTGCTTCTCCTGCTTCTCTTTCTGCTTCTCCTTCTGCTTCTGCTTCTCCTTCTGCTTCTGCTTCTGCTTTTCTCCTTCTTCTGTTTCTTTTGCTTCTGTTTCTTCTGCTTCTTCTTCTTCTGTTTCTTCTGATTCTACTTCTGCTTCTCCTTCTTCTCCTTCTCTTTCTGCTTCTACTTCTACTTCTTCTGCTTCTCCTGCTTCTCCTTCTCCTTTTGCTCCTTCTTCTTCTTCTTCTTCTTCTTCTTCTTCTTCTTCTTCTTCTTCTTCTTCTTCTTCTTCTTCTTCTTCTTCTTCTTCTTCTTCTTCTTCTTCTTCTTCTTCTTCTTCTTCTTCTTCTTCTTCTTCTTCTTCTTCTTCTTCTTCTTCTTCTTCTTCTTCTTCTTCTACTTCTTCTTCTACTTCTTCTTCTTCTTCTTCTTCTTCTTTTGCTTCTGCTTTTCCTGCTTCTTCTGCTTCTACTGCTTCACTTTCTACTTCTCATTCTGATTCTGCTTCTCCTTCTGCTTCTCCTATTGCTTCTGCTCCTCTTCCTTCTCCTTCTAAAACCTCTGCTTCTCCTTCTGCTTCTAATTCTCCATCTGCTTCAACAAATAAATCTCTTTCTAATTCTCGTTCTTCTGCATCAAATTATG
>NW_012320717.1:0-1689 GCF_000151885.1 Dipodomys ordii
CAACTGCTACTGCTTCTACTCTCTGTTTCTCTGCTCTCCTCTGCTTTCGATTCTCTTTCTGCTCTGCTTCTCATCTGCTTCTCATCTGCTTCTAAAGATTCTGCTTCTCTGCTTCTCTGCTTCTCCTTCTGCTTCAGGTTCTGCTTCTGCTTCTTCGGATCTTCTGCTTCTGCTTCTTCTGCTTCCCCTCCTTCTCCTTCTGCTTCTGCTTCTCCTTCTTGTCCTTCTCCTGTTTCTTCTGCTTGTTCTTCTCCTGTTTCTGCATTTCCTGCTTCTCCTTCTGCTGCTCTTTCTGTTTCTCCTGTTGCTTTTCCTTCTACTGCTCCTTCTTCTGCTTCTCTTTCTGCTTCTACTCCTGTTTCTCCTTCTCCTTCTCCTTCTAGTTCTTCTGCTTTTCCTTCTGCTTCTCCTTCTGCTTCTGAATCTTCTGCTTCTTCTGATACTGCCTCTGCTTCTTCTGTTTCTTCTGCTTCTCCTTCTGCTTTTGCTTCTCTTTCTGCTTCTGCTTCTCCTTTTGCTTCTCCAGATTCTGCTTTTTCTGCTTCTCCTGCTTCTCCTTCTGCTTCAGGTTCTGCTTTTGCTTTTTCGGCTTCTTCTGCTTCTCCTGCTGCTGCTTCTTCTGCTTCTCCTGCTTCTCTTTCTGCTTTTCCTTCTGTTTCTGCTTCTCCTTCTGCTTCTGCTTCTTCCCCTTCTTCTGTTTCTTCTGCTTCGGCTTCTCCAGCTTCTGCTTCTCCTGCTTCTCGTTCTGCTTCTCTTTCTGCTTCTCTTTCTCCTTCTCCTTGTCCTTCTCCTTCTTCTGCTTCTTCTTCTGCTTCTGCTTCTCCTTCTGCTTCTGCTTCAATTTCTCCTTCTGCTTCTCATTCTGCTTCTGCGCCTTCTGTTTCTTCTGCTTCTCCTGCTTCTTCTTTTCCTGCTACTCCTACTTCTCGTGCTGCTTCTCCTTCTGCGTCTCTTTCTGCTTCTGCTTATCCTTTTGCTTCTCCTACTCCTAATCCTTCTCTTTCGCCTTCTCCTTCTTCTTCTTCTTCTGCTTCTCCTGGTGCTTCTGCTTCTGCTTATTCTACTATTTCTGTTTCTTCTGCTTCTGCTTCAGATTGAGCTTCTTCTGTTTCTCCTTCTGCTTCAGATTCTGCTTCTGCTTCTTCAGCTTCTCCTGTTTCTTCTGCTTCTGCTTCTCCTGCTTCTTCAGCTTCTCCTGCTTCTCAATCAGCTTCTCCTTCTACTTCTGTTATTCCTTCTGCTTCTGCTTTTCTCCTTCTTCTGTTTCTTTTGCTTTTGTTTCTTCTTCTTCTTCTTCTTCTTCTTCTTCTTCTTCTTCTTCTTCATCTTCTTCTTCTTCTTCTTCTTCTTCTTCTTCTTCTTCTTCTTCTTCTTCTGTTTCTTCTGATTCTACTTCTGCTTCTCCTTCTTCTACTTCTCTTTCTGTTTCTACTTCTGCTTCTTATGATTCTCCTGCTTATCCTTTTGTTCTTCTGTTTCTGCTTCTCTTTCTGCTTCTGCTTCTCCTTCTGCTGCTCCTTCTCCTTCTCCTTCTTCTGCTTCTCCCACTGCTTCTGCTTCTGCTTCTTTTGCTTATTCTATTTCTTCTGCTTCTCCTGCATCTACTGCTTCTCCTTATGCTTCTCCTTATGCTTCTCATTGTACTACTTCTTCTTCTTCTTCTTCTTCTTCTTCTTCTTCTTCTTCTTC
>NW_012320718.1:0-1689 GCF_000151885.1 Dipodomys ordii
TGCTGCTTCTCTATCTGCTTCTGCATCTTAACTTCTTCTGCTACTGCTTCTGTTTCTGCTTCTTCTGTTTCTTCTGCTTCTCTTTCTGCTTCTCCTTCTGCTTTTGCTTCTCTTTCTGCTTCTGCTTCTCCTTCTGGTTCTCCTTCTTCTCCAGATTCTGCTTCTTCTGCTTCTCCTGCTTCTCCTTCTGCTTCAGGTTCTGCTTCTGCTTCTTCAGCTTCTTCTGCTTCTATTTCTGCTTCTCCTTCTGTTTCTGCTTCTCTTTCTGCTTCTGCTTCTTATCCTTCTTCTATTTCTTTTGATTCTGCTTCTGCTTCTGCTTCTCCTGCTTCTCCTTCTGTTTCTCTTTATGCTTCTCCTTCTGCTTCTCCTTCTTCTGCTTCTACTTCTGCTTCTGCTTCTGCTTCTCCTTCTGCTGCTCTTTCTGCTTCTCCTGCTGCTTTTCCTTCTCCTGCTCCTTCTTCTGCTTCTCTTTCTGCTTCTCCTTCTGTTTCTCCTACTCCTTCTCCTTCTCGTTCTTCTGCTTTTCCTTCTGCTTCTCCTTCTGCTTCTGCATCTTCTGCTTCTTCTGCTACTGCCTCTGCTTCTTCTGTTTCTTCTGCTTCCCCTTCTGCTTCTCCTTCTGCTTTTGCTTCTCTTTCTGCTTCTGCTTCTCCTTCTGCTTCTCCAGATTCTGCTTCTTCTGCTTCTCCTGCTTCTCCCTCTGCTTCAGTTTCTGCTTCTGCTTCTTCGGCTTCTTCTGCTTCTGCTTCTCCTGCTGCTGCTTCTTCTGCTTCTCCTGCTTCTCTTTCTGCTTTTCCTTCTGTTTCTGCTTCTCCTTCTGCTTCTTCTCCTTCCTAGGTTTCTTCTGCTTCTGCTTCTCCTGCTTCTGCTTCTTCTGCTTCTCCTGCTTCTCCTTCTCATTCTCCTTCTCTTTCTGCTTCTGCTTATCCTTCTGTTTCTCCTACTCCTAATCCTTCTCTTTCTCCTTCTCCTTCTTCTTCTTCTGCTTCTCCTGCTGCTTCTTCTTTTGCTTCTTCTGTTTTTCTGTTTCTTCTCTTCTGCTTCTGCTTCTGCTTCTCCTTCTCCCTCTTCTGCTTCTCTTTCTGCTTCTGCTTCTTCTGATTCTCCAACTTCTCCTTCTGTTTCTGCTTCTCTTTCTGCTTCTGCATCTCCTTCTGCTTCACCTTCTGCTGCTCCTTCTCCTTCTTCTGTTTCTCCCTCTGCTTCTATTTCTGCTTCTTATGCTTCTTCTTTTTCTTCTGCTTCTGCTTCTCCTGCTTGTGCTTCCTATGCTTCTACTGCTTCTTCTTCTGGTTCTGCTTCTTCTGCTTCTACTTCTCTTTCTGCTTCTGCTTCTCCTGCTTGTTTTTCTGCTTCTTCTGCTGCTTCTCCTTCTGCTGCTTCTTTTCCTACTCCTTGTGCTTCTCTTTTTGCTTCTCCTTCTCCTTCTGCTTCTTCTGTTTCTCCTGCCTGAATTTCTGGTTCTACTTCTTCTGCTGCTTCTCCTTCTGCTTCTGCTTCTCCTTCTGCTAATGTTTCTGCTTCTTCTGCTTGTTCTCTTTCGGCTTCTCCTGCTTCTGCTTCTTGTCCTTCTCCTGCTTCTCTTTCTGCTTCTCATTCTGCTTCTGCTTCTCTTTCTTCTTCTCCTCCTTCACCTTCTCCTACTTCTGCTTCTCCTTCAGCTTCTGCTTCTTCTGCTTCTCCTGC
>NW_012320719.1:0-1689 GCF_000151885.1 Dipodomys ordii
CAGCGGGACACAGCGGGGAAACTGCGGGGACACAGGGGGACAAAGCGTGGGACACATAGGGACACAGCGGGGGACACAGCGGGGGACACAGCTGGACACAGTGGGACACAGCGGGGCACACAGGGGGGACCCAGCGGGACCCAGCGGGGAACACAGCGAGGACACAGCGGGATCCAGCGGCACACAGCGACGATACAGCGGGGACACAGCGTTACACAGCGTGGTACACAGCTGTGAACACAACGGGACACAGTGGGGGCACAGCGGGACACAGCGGGACACAGTAGGACACAGCGGGGACAAAGCTTGAGACACAGCGGGGTACAGAGCGGGAGACAGCGGGGGACACAGCGAGGACACAGCGGGACAAAGCGCTGACACTGCGGGGGACACAGCGGGGGACACAGCGGGGGACACAGCCGGACACAGCGGGACACAGCAGGGGAAACAGGGAGGACCCAGCGAGACCCAGCGCGGGACACAGCACGGGACACAGCGTGGACACATTGGGACACAGCGGGGACACAGCGGGACACAGCGGGGGACACAGCAGTACACAGCGGGACACAGCGGGTCACAGCGAGGGACACAGAGGGGTACATAGCGGGACACAGTGGGGAATACAGGGAGGACACAGCGGGACCCAGCGGGACACAGCATCGATACAGCGGGGACACAGCGGGACACAGTGGGGTACACAGCTGGGGACACATCAGGACACAGTGGGGGACACAGCGGGACACAGCGTCTATAGAGCGGGGACACAGCGGGACACAGCAGTGACACAGCGGGTCCCAGCACGGACACAACAAGGACACAGCGGATGACACAGCGGGACACAGCGGGACACAGAATGTGACACAGCGAGGGACACAGCGGGGGACAGAGAGGGACACACCGGGGGGACACAGCGGGAAACAGCGGGGACACAGAGGGGACTCAGCAGTGGACATAGCGGGGGACAAATCGGGACACCACAGGACACAGTGGGACACAGCGGGACACAGCGGGGACACTGCGGGGACACAGCGGGACAAAGCGGGGGACACAGCGGGACAAGGCGGGACACAGCAGGACCCAGCGGGGAAACAGCGGGGACACAGTGGGACACAGCGAGGACACAGCGGGACAGAGCGGGACACTGCGGGGCACAGCGGGGGACACAGCGGGATACAGCGGGGGACACAGGGAGGACACAGCGGAACACAGCATGGGACAAAGCGAGGACACAGCGGGAAACAGCGAGACACAGCGGGACCCAGCGGGGACCCAGCAGTGGACACAGCGGGACACAGCGGGGGACACAGCGGGACACCACGGAACACAGCAGGACACAGCGTGAAACAGCGGGGAACCTGCGGGGACACAGCGGGACACAGCGGGGGACACAGCGGGACACAACGGGACACAGCGGGGGACACAGCTGGCCACAGCAGGGCCACAGCAGGGACACAGCGGGACCCAGCAGGACACAGCGGGGGACACAGCGGGACACAGCGGGACACAGCGGGGGACACAGCAGGGACACAGTGGGACACAGTAGGACACAGCGTGGGACAAAGCGGGAGACAGCGGAGGACACAGCGAGGACACAGCTGGACAAAGCGGGGACACAGAGGGGACTCAGCAGGGGACATAGAGGGGAAAAAGCGGGACACCACGGGACACAGTAGGACACAGCGGGACACA
>NW_012320720.1:0-1689 GCF_000151885.1 Dipodomys ordii
GAGCCACTAATTAATATAATTGATAAGAGAATAATAGCTAGGCATACTTCGTAGGAGATAGTTTGCGCTATAGCTCGGAGTGAGCCGAATAGTGAATATTTTGAATTAGATGCTCAGCCTGATCATAGAATTGAATAAACTGACATACTGGAGATTGCTAGGATGAATAAGAATCCCATGTTTATATTGATTAGTGGTTGAGGTAGTGTAAGTGGGATTCATAAAGAAAGGGCCAGAGCTAAAGCGAGGGTAGGGGCGATTGCGAATAGAAAGATGGAAGAGGTTGCAGGTCGTATTGGTTCTTTAATAAAAAGTTTTAATGCATCGGCAAATGGCTGGAGGATTCCGTATGGGCCTACTACGTTGGGTCCCTTACGTAATTGTATATAGCCTAGGATTTTTCGTTCTACTAATGTTAGGAAAGCTATGGCTAGGAGAATTGGAATTATAAGTGTTAGGAAATTTATAATAAACATTGTGTTAAGAAGAGGAGTTGAACCTCTGGTTATAAAGTTTTAAATCTTATGCAATTACCTGGCTCTGCCATCTTAACAATCCCTAATGTCGGGATGTAATTGAGTGAGTTAAGTTACTTTGTAAGTTGATATAATATCATTTATTAAGTATTAAGGCGCTTTTGTAAAGTTGGCCTCATTTCTCTGGTCCTTTCGTACTAGGAGAAATAGGTAAATAGATAGAAACCGACCTGGATTGCTCCGGTCTGAACTCAGATCACGTAGGACTTTAATCGTTGAACAAACGAACCTTTAATAGCTGCTGCACCATTGGGATGTCCTGATCCAACATCGAGGTCGTAAACCTTATTGTCGATATGAACTCTTTAACAAGATTGCGCTGTTATCCCTAGGGTAACTTGGTTCATTGATCAGAATTATTTCTGGGTCAATATTTGGACATTTATAATTTGGACTAGTTGGTCTTAATGTTAGTCCTTCGGAGGTTTTTTATGCTCCGAGGTCACCCCAACCAAAATGTTTATTCCAGTGGTTGCAGATTTTACATCGATTAGATTTGAAGTTGTTTAAGTTGGAATATTAATTTAAGCTCCATAGGGTCTTCTCGTCTTATTGTGTTATTTCCGCCTCTTCACGGAAAGGTCAATTTCATTGATCGAATGTAAGAGACAGTTAAACCCTCGTGATGCCATTCATACAAGTCCCTAATTAAGGAACAAATTATTATGCTACCTTTGCACGGTCAGGATACCGCGGCCGTTTAACTTGCGTCACTGGGCAGGCGGTGCCTCTAATACTGGTAATGCTAGAGGTGATGTTTTTGGTAAACAGGCGGGGTTTAAGTTTGCCGAGTTCCTTTTACATTTATTAATCTTTCCTAGTTTGCACTCCTGTGTTGGGCTAACAATAAATTAGTAACATTGGTTCTAGTAGTTTAGGTGGAAATGTATGATTGTTAACTATCAGCGATTTATTCGTTCTGTTATACACTTGTGCTAGGAGAAAATTTTTCTTATTACTTATACTAACAGTATTTCATCTAATATTAATTAGATTGGTCCAGTTATTTTGTAAGAGATGTAATATATTATTGGAATAAATTATATAATAGTGTTGAGCTTTAACGCTTTCTTAATTGATGGCTGCTTTTAGGCCTACTATGAATATTGTATCAATTACTCTTTACTTTAGGTTGTATCCTCTATCTAAAGAG
>NW_012320721.1:0-1689 GCF_000151885.1 Dipodomys ordii
TTCACAGTGGGGGACTCAGCGTGCTACATAGCTAGATCTACAGCGGTGTATACAGTTGAGGTCTCATCGGTACTCATCGAGACATTTGGGTGTTACAGTGGTTATTCAGCAGTTGATACAGTGGGACACAGCGGGTTACACAGCGGGTCACTGCGTGGAACACAGTTAGGACTCAGCGTTTTTACAGCGGAGTCACTGTGGGAAAATAGTGGGACACAACGGGGCTCACAGTCGGTCACAGCGGGACACAGCTTGGGACACAGCGGGAACACAGCAGGTCACAGCGGGGGACACAGAGAGGACACAGCGGGATACAGCGGGACACAGCGTGGGACAAAGTGGGAGACAGCAGGGGACACAGCGAGGACACAGCGGGACACAGCGGCGACACATAGAGGATTCAGCGGGGGACACAGTGGGGGACAGAGCGGGACACAGCAGGACCCAGAGGGGACAAAGCGTGGGACAAAGCAGGAGACAGCAGGGGACACAGCGAGGACACAGCGGGACACAGCGGCGACACATAGAGGACTCAGCTGGGGACACAGTGGGGGACAGAGCGGGACACAGCGGGACCCAGCGGGGACAAAGCTTGAGACACAGCGGTGGACAGAGCAGGAGACAGAGGCGGACACAGCGAGGACACAGCGGGACACCGCGGGGACACAGGTGGCTGAGGGGGGGCCACAGCGGGAGTCAAAGCGGGACACCACGGAACACAGCGTGAAACAGCGGTGAACCTGCGGGGACACAGCGGGACACATCGGGGACACATCGGGACCCAGCAGGACACAGCGGGACACAGCAGGACACAGCGGGGGACACAGCGGGACACAGCGGGGGACACAGCGGGGACACAGAGGGGACTCAGCAGGGGACATAGCGGGGGACAAATCGGGACACCACAGGACACAGTGGGACACAGCGGGACACAGCGGGGACACTGCGGGGACACAGCGGGACACAGTGGGGGACACAGCGGGACACAGCGGGGTACACAGCAGGGACAAAGAAGGACACAGCGGGGGACACAGCGAGGACACAGCGGGACACAGCGGTGACACAGCGGGACACAGCTGGGGACACTTTGGGACACAGCGGGACACAGAGGGACACAGCAAGGACACAGCGGGGGACAGTGGGGGACACAGCGGGACACAACAAGGCACAACGGGTTCACAGCAGTGGACACAGCAGGACACAGCGGGGGACACAGCGGGACACAGCGGGGGACACAGCGGGACACAGCGGGACACAGCGGGGGACACAGCGGGACACAGCGGGGACACAGCGGGGGACACAGCGGGACACAGCGGAGACACAGCGGGGACACAGCGGGACCCAGCTGGACACAGCGGGGGACACAGCAGGACACAGCGGGGGACACTGCAGGGACACATTGGGACACAGTAGGACACAGCCTGGGACAAAGCAGGAGACAGCGGAGGACACAGCGAGGACACAGCTGGACACAGCGGGGACACAGAGGGGACTCAACAGGGGACATAGTGGGAAAAAAGCGGGACACCACGGGACACAGTAGGACACAACGGGACACAGCGGGAGACACAGTAGGACAGAGCGGGGGACACAGCGGGGGACAGAGGGGGACACCACGAATAACAGAGCAAGGACACAGCGGGACCCAGCGGGACACAGCCTTGATACAGCGGGATCACAGCGTTATGA
>NW_012320722.1:0-1689 GCF_000151885.1 Dipodomys ordii
TGTTCCTTCAATAAGGCCTTTCCTCGAGGGTTTGTAAAACCCTTTTCAAGGGTAAAGACGTGAAAGAACTCCCAAGAGTGATAATCAAGATGAGAACATACCAGGTACTGATGAATCCAATACCAATGAAATAGTACTCGGCAAATAAAAAGAGAATGAAATAACTGATACATTCAACAACATGAGTGAATCTTGAATTATGCTGAATGAAAATAGCTGGACAAAGGGTGTTTATAATGTGATTCCCTTTTTAATAAAAATAAAGCGAAAACTTAAACATGAAAATTAAACTGGATGAGGGATATGCCACATTTTTATGATTGCGGTGGTGGTTTCACAAGAATATACATATATTAAAACTATATTTTAAATATGCGAATGTTGTTAAATGTCAAATATTCTTACTAAATTTATTAGAAAAATAGAATAGTAGAGTAGGACTGATACGCTGAAAGTTCCATATCCTCCCTTGTCGAATCTATTGATTTGTAGTGAATAGGCCTCCCCCTCCGCCACACGTCGGCTGGCGGTCGAAACCCCGCCCTCCCCCCTCCCCGTCGTCATGGCTACTACAGAGGAAAAGCAAATGATGATAATAATGAATCATAACAACCTATATGTATGTGTATGTCAGAACTCTCACTCCCCACTGCCGGGTAGGTGAGGACTGAGTGACTGAGTGAGTGACTGACCCGACCCGTGTTTTGCCCCTCCCGCCGCCCCATCCACCTTGTCGACGGCGAACGCGCGCCATCTAGTGGTGGTTTTGTGAATTGCAGTTTTCTCTCATGAAATGCATGGGGGAAAAAAAAGAACAAACAAACCACGCACTGACTGACTGAGAAAACCGGCCCAGGCTGGCTGGCCCCGAGAGAGACTGCCTTCTTTTCAGAGAAGGGGTTGGGTGGGGATGATGATGTGCCTCGTAGGAGTATGGGGCCCATGCATAGGCAGGCAGGCAGGCAGGCAGGCTCGGAGTGGGACCGTTGTGTGTTGGAGCGCCAGTACAGTAGCTCAAGCCCCAGGATTGACTGGCAAGTCGAGAGGAAAAGGAGGGAGGGAGTGCGGGCGGGCGGGCGGGCGGGAGAGAGAATTCAAACGAGAGAGAGAGAGAGAGAGACAGACAGACAGACAGACAGACAGACAGACAGAGACAAAGAGAGACACAGAGAGAGAAATAGAGAAACAGAAACAGAGAGACAAGAGGCAGAGACGTGGTGAATTGGTCCGGCTGGACTACATACATGCTCTGTCGCGTCCGATCTTTGAGTTTCCTCAAAGATGCACGCACGCACACACACAGAAACACTGAGATGCCCTCTGCCCCCTCTTCTCTCCTCTCCAATTCCCCCGCTCCCTCCCCCCTCTCCCCCCGTCAGGCACCAGAAATGGGATCCCTCCCCTTCGCCTTTTGCGTCAATTACAAACATAAGGCAGCGTGAGATTCAAGCAAATTTGTTTTATTTTGTTCTGAGGGTAGGGTTGTGGATTTTGGTGCGGGGCGAGGGGGTCGGAGGTCGTAGTCGTGGTCGAGTAATCGCCTGCGGGGGGGGGATGAGGATGGACGGTTACGCCACCTGCATGGATGGCTCGCGTTCCCCTCTGGCTGTCTGGTTGCCGCTGAGTGCTTCAGATATCACCATCCGGTCAGGAAGCAGGGGCTGGAAGATAAAGAGATATAAAGAGAGA
>NW_012320723.1:0-1689 GCF_000151885.1 Dipodomys ordii
TATTAGGAAATGCTGTAGTAAAGTCAGTATGTCTTGATGTTTTATGTTGTAACCGGAGGGAGATGCAGAATGTGATTCTGTTAGTGAAGCAGGTAAAGCAGAAGTAGGAATCTGAAGGGTAAATCAGAAGTTTAAGCAGAAGAAGGAGTAGGAGTATCTGAAGCAGAAGTTTTTTTTTTTATGTTTAGCAGTAGAAGCAGAAGCTGAAGGAGATGCAGGAAAAGCATAAGAAGCAGATTCAAAAGGTTAGCAAAAGAAGGAGAATGAGAAGCAGAGGCAGAAGAAGAAGCATAAGGACAAGCTCAAGCAGAAGGAGATGCAGAAGGAGAAGCAGGAGAAGCAGAAGAAGCAGAAGTTGAAGGAGAAGCAGAAATAGGAGAAGGAGAAGGAGGAGAAGCAGAAGCAGAAGGAGAAGCAGAAGCGGAATGAGAAGCAGAAAGAGAAGCAGGAGAAGCACAAGAAGCAGAAGCAGGAGTAGCCGAAAGAGAAGAAGCAGAAGAAGCAGAATTTGAAGCAGAAGTAGAAGCAGAAGCAGAAGGAGAAGCAGCAGAAGAAGTAGAACCAGAAATTCAGGCAGGAGAAACAGAAGAAGCAGAAGCAGAAGCAGAAGGAGAAGCAAAAAGAGAAGCAGTAGGAGAAGTAGAAGAAGCAGCAGAAGGAGAAGCAGCAGAAGAAGCAGAAAAACAAGCAGGAGAAGCAGAAGCAGAAAGAGAAGTAGAAGCAGAAGAAGCAGAAGCAGAAGAAGAAGCAGTAGAAGCACAAGAAGCAGAAGCAGGAGAAGCAGAAGCAGAAGATAAAGAAGAAGCATAAGAAGCAGAAGCAGAGGGAGAAACAGAACAAGGAGAAAGAGAAGCAGAATGTGAAGCAGAAGGAGATGCAGAAGCAGAAAGAGAAGCAGAAACAGAAGGAGAAGAAGAAGGAGAAGTTGGAGAATCAGAAGAAGCAGAAGCAGAAAGAGAAGGAGAAGAAGGAGAAGGAGAAGGACAAGCAGGAGAAGCAGAAGAAGCAGAAGCGGGAGGAGCAGACGAAGAAGAAGAAGAAACAGAAGAAAGAGAAGGAGCAGAAGGAGCAGCAGAAGCAGAAGGAGAAGCAAAAGAGAAGCAGAAGAAGCTGAAGAAGCAGTAGCAGGAGAAGCAGAAGCAGAAGAAACAGAAGAAGCTCAAGAAGCAGAAGGAGAACCTGAAGCAGAAGGAGAAGCAGAAGCAGCAGAAGCTGGAAAAGTAGAAGCAGAAGAAACAGAACAAGCAGAAGTAGCAGAAGAAGAACGAGAAGCAGAAGAAGAACAAGGAGAAAGAGAAGGATTAGGAGTAGGAGAAACAGAAGGATAAGCAGAAGCAGAAAGATAAGGAGAAGGAGAAGCAGAAGAAGCAGAAGCAGGAGAAGCAGAAGCAGAATGAAAAGCAGAAGAAGGAGAAATTGAAACAGAAGAAGATGCAGAAGAAGAAGCAGAAGCAGTAGTAGAAGCAGAAGAAGGAGAAGCAGAAGGAGAAGCATAAAGAGAAACAGAAGGAGAAGCAGGAGAAGCAGAAGCAGGAGAAGCAGAATCAGAAGAAATAGAAGAAGGAGAAGAAGCAGAAGCAGAAAGAGAAGCAGAAACAGAAGGAGAAGCAGAAATAGAAGCAGAAGCCGAAGAAGCAAAAGCAGAACCTAAAGCAGAAGGAGAAACAGGAGAAGCAGAAGAAACAGAAT
>NW_012320724.1:0-1689 GCF_000151885.1 Dipodomys ordii
GTTTCTTCTGCTTCTTCTTCTTCTGTTTCTTCTGATTCTACTTCTGCTTCTCCTTCTTCTCCTCTTTCTGCTTCTACTTCTGCTTCTTCTGATTCTCCTGCTTCTCCTTCTTGTTCTCCTTCTGTTTCTGCTTCTCTTTCTGCTTCTGCTTCTCCTTCTGCTGCTCCTTCTCCTTCTCCTACTTCTGCTTCTCCCACTGCTTCTGCTTCTTTTGCTTATGCTTTTTCTTCTGCTTCTGCTTCTCCTGCTTCTGCTTCTACCGCTTCTTCTTATGCTTCACCTTATGCTTCTCCTTATGCTGTTGCTTCTTTTCTTCTTCCTCTTCTTCTTCTTTTTCGTCTTCTTCTTCTTCTTCTCTTTCTTCTGCTTCTGCTTTTCCAGCTTCTTCTGCTTCTACTGTTTCTCTTTCTGCTTCTCATTCTGCTTCTGCTTCTCCTTCTGCTTCTCCTATTGCTTCTGCTGCACTTCCTTCTCCTTCTCCTTCTCCTACTTCTGCTTCTCCTTCTGCTTCTGCTTCTTCTGCTTCTCCTGCTTCTCGTTCTGCATCTTTTTCTGCTTCTGCTTCTCCTTCTGCTGCTTCTTCTGCTTCTGCTACTCCTTCTTCTGATTCTCCTTCTGATTCTCCTTCTACTTCTCTTTCTGCTGTTCCTTCTCCTTCTTCTGCTTCTCCCTCTGATTCTTCTTCTTATGCTTATTCTTTTTCTACTGCTTCTGCTTCTCCTGCTTCTGCTCCTTCTGCTTCTACTTCTTCTCCTTATGCTTCTCCTTCTCCTTCTCATTCTCCTTCTCCTTCTCCTTCTTCTTCTTCTTCTTCTTCTTCTTCTTCTTCTTCTTCTTCTTCTTCTTCTTCTTCTTCTTCTTCTTCTTCTTCTTCTTCTTCTTCTTCTTCTTCTTCTTCTCTTTCTGCTGCTTCTGCTTTTCCTGCTTCTTCTTCTTCTACTGCTTCTCTTTCTGCTTCTTATTCTGCTTCTGCTTCTCCTTCTGCTTCTCCTATTGCTTCTGTGGCTCTTCCTTCTCCTTCTCCTACTTCTCATTCTCCTTCTACTTCTGCTTCTTCTGCTTCTCCTGCTTCTCCTCCTGCATCTTCTTCTGCTTCTGCTTCTCCTTCTGCTGCTTCTTCTGCTTCTGTTTCTCCTTCTGCTTCTCCTTCTGCTTCTTCTGCTTCTCCTTCTGCTTCTTCTTCTGTTTCTCCTTCTCCTTCTCCTTCTTCTGCTTTTACTTTTGCTTCTCCTTCTGCTTCTGCTGCAACTGCTACTGCTTCTGCTTCTTCTGTTTTTTCCGCTTCTCCTTCTCCTTTTGATTCTCTTTCTGCTTCTTCTTCTCCTTCAGGTTCTCATTCTGCTTCTCCAGATTCTGCTTCTTCTGCTTCTCTTGCTTCTCCTTCTGCTTCAGGTTCTGCTTCTGCTTCTTCTGATTCTTATGCTTCTGGTTCTCCTGCTTCTGCTTCTTCTGCTTCCCCTCCTTCTCTTTCTGCTTCTCCTTCTGCTTCTGCTTCTCCTTCTGCTTCTGCTTCTTGTCCTTCTACTGCTTCTTCTGCTTCTGCTTCTCCTGCTTCTGCTTCTTCTGCTTTACCTGCTTCTCTTTCTGCTTCTCCTTCTGCTTCTGCTCCTCCATCTGCTTCTGCTCCTTCTATTTCTTCTGTTTCTTCTACTTCTGCTTCTCCCGCTCTGCCTCTTCAGCATCACGATC
>NW_012320725.1:0-1689 GCF_000151885.1 Dipodomys ordii
CAGTGGGGGCACAGTGGGACACAGCGGAACACAGTGGGACACAGCAGGGACAAAGCGTGAGACACAGCGGGGGACAGAGCGGGAGACAGCGGGGTACACAGCGAGGACACAGCGGGACACAGCGGGGGAAACAGCGGGACACAGCGGTGGACACAGTGGGAGAGAGCGGGACCCAGCGGGACACAGCGTCGATACAGCTGGTACAGCCTTACACAGCGTGGTACACATCTGTGGACACAACGGGACACAGTGGGGGCACAGCGGGACAGAGCGGGACACAGTGGGACACAGCGAGGACAAATCGTGAGACACAGTGGGGGACAGAGCGGGAGACAGCGGGGGACATAGCGAGGACACAACAGGACACAGCGGGACACAGCAGGGACAGAGCGGGACAGAGCGGGACACAGCGGGACACAGCGGGGGACACAGCGGGACACAGCAGAGGACCCAGCAAGGACACAGCAGGATACAGTGGGGGACACAGCGAGGACACAGCGGGGCACACTGCGGGACACAGCGGGGAACACAGCGAGGACACCGCGGGACCCAGCGGGACACATTGTCGATACAGCGGGGATACAGCATTACACAGCGTGGTTCACATCTGTGGACACAGCGGAACACAGTGGGGACAGAGCGGGACACAGTTGGACACAGCGAGGACAAATCGTGAGACGTAGCGGGGGACAGAGCGGGAGACAGCGGGGGACACAGCGAGGACACAGCAGGACACAGCGGGACACAGCAGGGACAGAGCGGGACACAGCGGGACACAGCGGGGGACACAGCGGGACACATCAGGGGACCCATCGAGGACACAGCGGGACACAGCGGGGAACACAGCGAGGACACATTGGGGGACACAGCGGGGGACACTGAGGGACACAGCGGGACACAGCGTCGATACAGCGGGGATACAGCGTTACACAGCGTGGTACACAGCTGTGGACAAAACGGGACACAGTGGGGGCACAGCGGGACACAGCGGAACACAGTGGGACACAGCGGGGACAAAGCGTGAGACACAGCGGGGGACAGAGCGGGAGACAGCGGGGGACACAGCGAGGACACAGCGGGACACAGCGGGGGAAACAGCGGGACACAGCGGTGGACACAGGGGGAGAGAGCGGGGGACACAGCGGGACACAGCGGTGGAAACAGCGGGATCCATCGGTGGACCCAGCGAGGACCCAGCGGGACCCAGCGGGACACAGTGTCGATACAGCTGGGATACAGCATTACACAGCGTGGTACACAGCTGTGGATACAACGGGACACAGTGGGGGCACAGCGGGACACAGCGGGACACAGTGAGACACAGCGAGGACAAATCGTGAGACGAAGCGGGGGACAGAGCGGGAGACAGCGGGGGACACAGCGAGGACACAGCAGGACACAGCGGGACACAGCAGGGAACACAGCGAGGACACAGCGGGACCCAGCGGGACCCAGCGTCGATACAGCGGGGATACAGCGTTACACAGTGTGGTACAAATCTGTGGACACAGGGGACACAGTGGGGGCACAGCGGGACAGAGCGGGACACAGTGGGACACAGCGAGGACAAATCGTGAGACACAGCGGGGACACAGGGGGACTCAGCAGGGTTACAGCAGGACACAACGGGACACAGCAGGACACAGCGTGACACAGCGGGGACACAGCAGGGACACAGCAGGGACACAG
>NW_012320726.1:0-1689 GCF_000151885.1 Dipodomys ordii
GAAGCAGAAGCTGAAAGAGAATCAAAAGCAGAAGGAGAAGCAGAAGAAACAGAAGAAGCAGTAGCAGTTGCAGCAGAAGCAGAAGGAGAAGCAGAAAGAAAAGCAGAAGAACGAAAAGGAGAAGGAGAAACAGAAGGAGAAGCAGAAGGAGAATCAGAAGGAGAAGCAGAAGAAGCAGAAGGAGAAGCAGAAGCAGAAGAAGCAGAAGGAGAAGCAGAAGGAGAACAGAAGCAGAAGAAGCAGCAGAAGGAGAAGCAGAAGCAGAAGAAGATGCAGAAGGAGAAGCAGAAGAAGAAGAAGCAGAAGGAGAAGTAGAAGTAGGAAAAGGAAGAGTCGCAGAAGAAATAGAAGAAGCAGAAGGAGAAGCAGAAGCAGAATGAGAAGCAGAAAGAGAAGCAGTAGAAGCAGAAGAAGCAGGAAAAGTAGAAGCAGAAGAAAGAGAAGAAGAAGATGAAGAAGAAGATGAAGAAGAAGAAGAAGAAGAAGAAGAAGAAGAAGAAGAAGAAGAAGAAGGAGGAGGAGGAGGAGGAGGAGGAGGAGGAGGAGGAGGAGGAGGAGGAGGAGGAGGAGGAGGAGGAGGATAAGGAGAGGCATAAGGAGTAGCTTATGATGCTGAAGCAGGAGTAGCAGAAGCAGAAGAAAAAGAATAAGCAAAAGAAGCAGAATCAGAGGGAGAAGCTGAAGAAGGAGAAGGAGCAGAAGGAGAAGGAGAAGCAGAAGGAGAATCAGAAGGAGAAGCAGAAGAAGGAGAAGCTGAATCAGAGATGCAGCAGAAGGATAAGCAGAAGCAGAAGAAGATGAATAAGGAGAAGCAGGAGAAGCAGAAGAAGCTGAAGCAGAAGGAGAAACAGAAGTAGGAGAAGGAGAAGGAGAAGGAAGGGCAGCAGAAGCAATAGGAGAAGCAGAAGGAGAAGCAGAAGCTGAATGAGAAGCAAAAAGAGAAGCAGTAGAAGCAGAAAAACTAGGATAAGCAGGAGAAGCAGAAGAAGCAGAAGCGGGAGAAGAAGAAGATGAAGAAGATGAAGAAGAAGAAGAAGAAGAAGAAGAAGAAGAAGAAGAAGAAGAAGAAGAAGAAGAAGAAGAAGAAGAAGAAGAAGAAGAAGAAGAAGAAGAAGAAGAAGGGGAAGAATCAGAAGAAGGAGAAGAAGAAGGGGAAGAATCAGAAGAAGGAGAAACAGAAGAAGCAGAAGGAGAAATTGAAGCAGAAGCAGAAGCAGAAGCAAAAGGAGAAGCAGAAGAAGGAGAAGGAGAAGGAGCATTTACCCAAATGCTTACAAACAAGACCACACTAAAGCTACCAGCACAACTATGTTTATTGCAGCATTATTTACCATAGCTAAGATATGGAACCAACCCAGATGCCCCTCAGTAGATGAATGGATCAAGAAAATGTGGTATATATACACAATGGAATTCTATGCCTCCATCAGAAAGAATGACATTGCCCCATTTGTTAGGAAATGGAAAAACTTGGAAAAAATTATATTAAGTGAAGTAAGCCAGGCCCAAAGAAACATAGGTCCCATGGTTTCCCTTATTTGCAATATCTAGTATATGTACGAGTCAAGCGGAAAAGGTCAGATAATGTGATGTCAGGAAAATGAACCCTTAGATATGTATTTTAATGTTTTTTCTTTCATACATGTGTTTCTAACGCATTTATAAGATTATCTCTTTGTTGCTTTGTAT